>NC_058132.1:8903482-8919941 GCF_016433145.1 Gracilinanus agilis | reverse complement strand
AAGGAAGGAAGGAAGGAAGGAAGGAAGGAAGGAAGGAAGGAAAGGAGGGAGGGAGGAAAGGGGGAGGGAGTGAAGGAAGGAGGGAGGGAGGAAAGTAGTGGAAGGAGGGAAGGAGGGAAGAAAGGAGGGAGGGAGGGAGAGAGTGAAGGAAGGAAGGGAACAAATCCAAGAACTGTTGCTCACTGATCTCACTTAGCACCCTTCTCCCACGTGCAGCAGCAAGGGTGCACTGCAGACCTAAGGACACAACACAAGTTTATATCAAAACTCACCCCAATCCCCAGTGTCCCCTCCCTCTGTCCAATGACATGGAGACCCCAGCTCCAAGCTGTGGGACTCAGAAGCCCTGGCTCCAGTGTGAGGAAAAAAGGCTTCCGCTGTGCCAGAAAAAGCAGGCTCTGAACTGCTGACATCAGGACAGATAACTAAGGAACAGAGAGAGTGGAACAAGCAAGCTGGAAAGTATCTCGGGGAATGTAGAGTGCAACATTCCACTAAGCCCAGCAGCCAGCTGGAGCCAGTTCTGACCACCTGAAAGTCAAAAGGGGCAAAGACCTGAGGTGGTGAATCACGAATTTCCCAGTGTGGCAGGATGCTGGAACACTTGTGATGCAGCTCCCAAGGAAACCGCCATCAGAAGGGAGGGAATCAGAAGTGAACAATAAGGAAACTTAAAAAAAGGGGGAAAGATAGAAAGTATCAATGATTCTGAGGAGAAGAAATCTTTAAGAGGAAAAACATGAACAACAGAAGGAAATGTGGCCTCCAGACTTAGTCAATGAGTTCAGGCATCTGTGAGTAAATCCTACAAAACGGAGGAAAATCCATCCCTTGATGGCACAAAGAACCCTGTGGAATCTGAGGAGAACATGGAAACATGGCATACTACTCTTGAGTAGCTTAAAAGAGAAATGAGAATTATGAAAACAGAATCTCTGTCCTGCCTAGAAAAAAATTATTGAATATGCAATGGCAAGCCTCACCAAAGAAACAAAAGAGGAAAATAGATTGGAGCTACAAATGCTCAGAAATAAAAAAATCAAGGAAAAGCAAACCTATTAAAAGAAAATATGCTCCCTATGCACAAAATATGTGGATCTCAAAGAGAGAAAGATTGAAAAGCAGCAGAAAGGAAGAAGGGCTTACTCTGGAGAGGAAAGGGCTTACACTCATGAATGCTCCAATGAGTGAAGGGAGATAAGAGCTTTATACTAGATGAGGACTAGGGCATCTGATACCTATAAAGTCTACTTGTCCTGGGAATTGGCATCCTGAGGTAACTGGCACCTAGAGGAGTCAATGAGTGTGGTCACAGTGGAAAGGTGAAGATCAACAAGAGGGGGGACTGATCAGTCAGTTGGAGATGTCCAACTATGGAGTAAAGCCCTCTCCAGTACCTGCAATAATTGGCTTTGTTCTGAGAGTGAGACACAGTGGACAAGGGGAATCCATGGGGAAAGCTCTACAAGACTGTGGCAGAAAGCACGTAGTATTCAGAGCCAAGGATATGGATGCCTTGGAGGCTTTGATTACCTGGAGAATATAAGGGAAACGAGAGAGACCAGATGATTATAGGGGTCATGAGTCAGAGAAGGAGGGTCTAGAGTAAATAGAAAGAAAAGATGGGTAATGAAAAGCGTGAAAGAAATCCTTTGCAAGGGGGCACAAAAAATGAAATTTGTAAAATCTAATAAGTGGGTGAAGGTGAGAAGAAAAGAGAAGGTACCTGAGTGAGTGGGGAAAAGAGAAGGGAGAGAAACATAGACCCAGAAAAAAGCAGAGAGAGGAACAAGCAAATGTGCCAAATGCCAAAGGGAATGCCAAAGGGAAAGGGGTAACAAATGAGGGGACCAGGGATTGGGGGAAGAGAGGGAACAATCTTAAAAAAGATTAAAGCAACTGAAGGAACATAATACTGTGCTTAAAGCAGAAGAGGGGAAAATCATAATTTGAAGAAAAAATCATAGAGGTGGATAGAGGATGAGAAGACAACTCCAGCCTACCCTTTGTTGGAAGTGAGGGATCCACAAGTGTTGCACATTACAAATGTTTTTGGACTTTCTCAATGTATTGATCAGCTATATTGACTTATTTTCCTCTCTAAAATAATATATACTATTTGTCCCAGAAGATGGTTCTCAGAGAGAAGAATGGATATCTAAGAAAGGGAAAACATCAATACTTTAATTCCTTCCCAACCTGGATTCAATTTACCTTTACAGCTTATTATGCATTGCTTCCTTTCATGCACTCTTTTTTTTTTAGCCCTTACCTTCCACCTTAGAATCAATACAATGTACTAGGCAATGGAGGTCAAGTGACTTGCCCAGGGTCACACAGCTAGACAATGTCTGAGACTAGATTTGAATCCAGGATCTCTCTTCTTTAAGCCTGGCCCTCAACCCACTGAGCCCTACCCCAGCTGCCCACTCATTCAGTCCAACTACCTGCTCACAGCCCCCACCCATGTTTTCAGCTTTATTAGTCAGCCAGAAGAGACAATTCGCTCAAAGCAAAGACATTTAATGAAATGACACAGTAGAAAAGTAGCAACAGAACATCGCTTCCGTGAGCCCCGTGCAAATCTTCCCCTGACAGAGAGATGGGCATACATAGTCGTCTCCTATCTATTAGGCACCTTTTATGTACTCTGCCCTGTGTGTGCCAAGCCTGACCCCAAGGAGCTCACAGACCCAAGGGGGAGACGACTGTGTACAAACAAAATACAGCCAGGATAAACTGGAGAGGAGCACCGAGAGAGGCATGCAGGGAGAGAGCATCTGTAGTCATAGCAACTGGCTCTCTGAGGCAAACAGCCGCAACTTACCCTTTGGAGACTGTAGGACTGCTGATGTCTGGATGCTGCCTTCTTCACTGCCTCCAGCTTAAGAGTGAGGGAAGGGAAAAAAGGCAAGCAATCACCGCCTGGGAAGTTAGCTCTGATTTCCCCACTCAGACTCTGCCCTACAGGAATGGTGACTGTCCAATATAGTTCCTAAATTCTCACTTTGGCAGGGCAGGCTAGACACCAAGTGGTACCTGATGGCCTTATCATTACCACAAGACTCTAGAGTTCTGTTTCCAGGCTTTTAAGCTCCAAGTTTCCCCTGCTTAGAAATGGAAATTAGTGGGTGGAGAAAGGCCAAAGGACAAGGTCACTGTCTGTCTCTTAACGTGACCTCTCCAAGTTTGGAGACTTCCCTCCATCCATTATGCAAATGCAAGCACAATCTGAAAAATATTCATATGCCAAGGGTCTGTTTCCGGCTCAGCCACTTCCCAGGAGTTTTTCACATGCAAATGTCATCCCTCAAAGACCTGACCAGGCAGGGTTTGAAAGGAACCTTGTTCTATGTGATTGCAAATATACAGGGAACAACAAATCTTTTGTTCACCAAACTTGCACTCTAGGAGACTTCAGACACTCATTCCGTGACTTTTGACATTTCTCTGCATCATTTCCTTCATCCTTCAAATGAGGGGGTGGAACTCCATGGCCTCTAAGTTCCTTTCTGGTTCTGGACCTATGCGCCCAGCATCCTGAGATTCTATGAAGGGAGGAAGCCAGTTCACTTACAGTCTGGAGAATTGTTCAGGACAGTTAGGAGTTAAATCAGAAGATCATGCTGGATTGGCATGTTTGTTCTTTTTATGATCTGATGACAACTTGCCCAGGAGAGAGACAGAGAGATCATTGGAGTCCTTGAAGAACTAGCTCTTATCTCAAGAAGGACACACCCTAAATCAGTTATGGAATGAGTCAGACTCTTCTCCCTTCTTTGTCCCATCAACTAGTTATCATGCTCATAAAATGTAAGTCTGGAAAGAGAATTAAAAAATAACACCCCAGAACTCCCCACAGTTGATAGAGCATCCCTAACAAAAGTCAAAAATGGGACATTTCGTATACAGAAGTGCAAAGTTGGGAAGATATCTTTAGAGGTTCCATTTATTCCACCCCAATCTGGATGCAGACTTGTAGGTCCCTATCATCTCCCACTGTCTCCAATCCTCTGAGGATTCGATCAGTTCTAAAAAATGTCCATTAATACATCTCAATTGGACATTTAAGTCTTATTTGTGAGTCTTCTCCTTTTTTCTTTTCCTGGTGACCTGTAGTGAGCCCAAAGAAGAGCTCCTCTTCCTAAGAGATTGAGTGAGACGCAAAAGCTGCTCCTCTCTCCTGCATGGGTCATTGAGAGGTCACCATATACACAGGACAGTTTGCAAGAGTTACTCAAGAAACGATGTGACCATCAAGAAAAACAGGATGTAGAGAATGTTGACGCCAATGCCTCATAAAAATGTATGGTCAGCACCTTGCAAAATGTATGTGGAAATTCCAGAGATCAGCAAAATTGTAAATATGTTTCTTTTGCCTATATAAGCTTACTTTTACCCTGAAATAAACGGCACTTGGTCAGAAACTTCCAGTGTCCATTCTCTCGTTTCTTTCAGAGTTTCGCAACATTGTGGCGCCCATCGTGGGGCCTCCAGGATTTGTCCGAGTCTTGCTCGGAACTGTGTCTGCTGGCCAGGTTACAGTGACGACCTGAAAGCAAACCCCTCGGTGGAAAGTCCCAGACTTTAAGGGTGAGAGGGAAGATCTGAGGCCACAGAGAGTTCCGCTTTACGGGCTTCGCCCAGATCACTTTCGTTTTTCTTTTTTCTTTAAAAACCACTAATTATGGGAAATGTGCACGTTAGTATCAAAGACAAGGATATAGAAGCTGTTAAGATCCTAAGGGCAGCTCTAGGGCTTCACGGGGTTAAAGTGAAAGGGCAGATGTTAAAGGCTTTTGTCCAATATGTTAGAAAGTTAGCCCCTTGGTTTCCTGATACCGAGAAAATAACCATGGAGGATTGGGAACGAATCGGTTCTAAGTTTGGCAAAAATGAAGAGGAATTACCTCCCGAATAGGCGGTTATATATCATGTGGTAAAATTGTGTATTGGAGATAAAGAAAGTCAGCAAAAAATCCAAGCGTTGCTTAGTATGCAGGAGGAAGAGAACGAAGAATGCTGTCCTAAGGGAATAAAACCTTCTTGTCCCTCATACTCTCAGTTATCCCTTGCAGATTCCTTAGGAGCCCATTTTAACAAAATAACGTTAAAAGAACCCTCCGGGGCAGCTGGGTAGCTCAGTGGATTGAGAGCCAGGCCTAGAGACGGGAGGTCCTAGGTTCAAATCCGGCCTCAGACACTTCCCAGCTGTGTGACCCTGGGCAGGTCACTTGACCCCCATTGCCTACCCTTACCACTCTTCCACCTATAAGTCAATACACAGAAGTTAAGGGTTTAAAATTAAAAAAAAAATTAAAAAAAAAAAAAAAAAGAACCCTCCGAACAGAACAGATATTCCCCGTTGTGGAGGACCCCCTTACCCAACAAAGGAGTTATGCAAAAATACCTCTTAAGGTACTAAAAGAGATGAAGGAGGCGTGTGTAAAGTTCGGGTGTCAGGCTGCCTATACTCTCTCTTTATTAGAAATTATGGCTAATGAAGGAATGACTCCTCATGATTGGAAACTGGTTGCTAGTATGTGTTTATCACCAGGTCAAGCTGTACAATGGAAAGCCATTTGGAAAGATATCCTAGAACAAGAACAGATTAAAATGGAACAGAATTGGCCACCCGGAGCTGCACCCTCTTTAAATCAATTGGTAGGAGAAGGAAATAATGTTAATCCTCAAACCCAAATAGGATATATTCCACAAGTCTATCCTATAATTGCTGTGGCGGCTATCAAAGCCTGGAAAAATTTGACAGGACCACCTAAATTAGATTTTAATAAAATTAGGCAGAAAAATGGTCAGACTTTCCCCGACTATGTTTGCTGAAGTGCAGGAAGCCATAGAGAAGACTTTAGGGGGAGTAACTGGATTAGAGGAATTAATAAAACAAATAGTAAAACAAAATGCTCTTCCTGATTATCAGAGGGTGATAATGAGTCTCCCACAAGGAGCGACTTTGGAAGATATGATAGTCAAAGCTGGGGAAGTAGGGTCTATCATGGATACCGCTCGAGTACAAGCGGCACTTATAAAGGACACTATAGCCGCTGTACTCCAATCACAACAGAGTAAAAGCTGTTTCAAGTGTGGAAAACCTGGACATTTCAAAAGAGAATGTAAGACCACAGGAAATAAAAAACCTCCTTATCGATGTCCCAAATGTAAAAGGGGATTTCATTGGGCTAGAGATTGCCGGTCGGGAAACGACCTGAGGGGCCCAACCCAGGGGGCCCCGAAAAATCAACCCTCGGCAGCATATCCAGTGGTCCGAATGGACAACAATCATTCCATGTACCCTATACCTCAGGAGTGGGAACAATACTTAAATCCTCAATTAACCAATCAGAGGGAGCAAAAGGAGAAGTCTGCTTAATTCCTGTTGAACCTTCTCTGCTCCTTCCAGAAGAAAAACTTAATTGTGATTTTATTGGAGATCATCCTCGGGATGGGATTATAACTCCCAAAATATCAGGAATTAAGATTGAACCTTTAAATATTAAAAAAGAATCATGGAAGGGACAACGAGTTAGATCGACAATTACCAATAAAACGGCAGGGATTATATTTTTAAGGGGTCCCATAGTCACTATAAAACCTCTAGATCAGCAAATAATGTGGACACAAACTATCCAAGAGCAGAGACCTGTGTTATGGATAAAAGTTGCGGGTACTCCCCTTTGTGGACTTATAGATACGGGAGCAGATACTTCAGTCCTTAGTCAGAAGGATTTCTTAAGGTTAAAGTTAAAAGGACCCCAAGAAGAAATAAGAGTCTTGGGGGTCGGTGGGTCTAGTCTCCTTAGCAAGGTATTGTTTCCCATCCCATGGGAAGACAATGAAAGATCCGGGATATTTTATCCCATTGTCAATCCCTCTCTGGAAATGACATTATGGGGAAGGGACCTATTGGCACAAATGAAAGTCACTCTTGCTACGGATTTTTCATAGGGGCCATTGTTAGAACAGGAGCTTACCCTATTACTTGGAAATCTGATGACCCAATTTGGATAGATCAATGGCCCCTCTCTCAAGATAAGCTCCTAGCCTTGAAAGAAATTGTCCAAGAACAATTAGATAAAGGGCACATTCGACCTAGTACTAGTCCTTGGAATTCTCCAGTCTTTGTCATAAAAAAGAAGTCAGGGAAATGGCGAATGTTAACTGATCTCAGGAAAGTTAATGATAGTATGGAACCTATGGGGGCACTACAACCGGGTCTGCCTGTCTTATCTTGGATTCCTAACCATTGGAAAATTTGGGCTATAGACTTAAAAGATTGTTTTTATACTATTCCCTTGCAAGAAAAGGATTGTAAAAGGTTTGCATTTTCCATCCCTAGTATTAATCTCAAAGAACCTCATACAAGATATGAGTGGTGTGTTTTGCCACAAGGCATGAAAAATTCACCGACAATGTGTCAAGAATATGTACAGAGAGCTCTGTTTAAATTCAGAAAAAGCCATCCAGAATTGTATGTTATCCATTATATGGATGATATATTAATAGCAGGGTCTGTTAATGATCAGATAATTAGAGCATTTCCAGAGTTAGAAAAGGACTTGAAAAATTTTGGGCTGGTAATTGCCAAAGAGAAAGTCCAAAAGGAAGGGGTCGTGGAATACTTAGGAGCTACCATCTCCCTAGATGATATTAGACCCCAGAAAATACAGATCAGACGAGATTCCTTAAATACACTTAATGACTTTCAAAAACTTTTAGGGGATATGAATTGGATAAGGCCCTATCTTTCATTAACCACCCATGAATTAATGCCTTTATTTAAAATCTTGGAAGGATCTTCAGATCTTAATTCCCATAGATGTTTAACAGAGGAAGGAGAAAGAGCATTAGAGATAGTTGAGAACAAATTGAACGAGGCTCAATTGACACGGTATAATCCCGATCTTCCTGTCCAGGTGCAAGTTCTTAAAACTTTACATGTACCTACTTTAGCTATAGTTCAGAATAACAAAGTAATATTATGGATCCATGCAAAAACTGGCGCTGGAATAGCGCTCCAATCCTATCTGACCAAAATGGCTCAAATGATTAAACAAGGGGTTTGGGAAGTATTAAAAGGTACGGGTCGTTATCCCGATCAGGTTAATATTCCTCTTACTAAACAAACTATTGAAGATTGTTTCCAGATGGACGATAACTGGGGATTACTTCTTCAATACCCTATAAAATATCAGAGTGAACCCCAACCTTTACCAATTTGGCAAGTTTTTAATCATCATTGTATAATCCCCTCTCCTATTTCTACCTGTCCCGTGATAGGACCTAATATATTTACTGATGCTAACAATGGAAAAATAGCTGGCATTTATATAGAAGGACATAAACCCTCTCTTTTTACTACTCCTTTTACTAGCACTCAACAGAATGAACTAGCCGCAGCAGCCTTAGCAATTTGGATTCATAAAGAACCTTTTAACCTGATAGTGGATTCTCAGTATGTAGCTCAAGCCTTGCCTAAATTACCCGATGCCATAATTCGTTCAAAAAATATTAATGTCTTCCTTTTATTTCATAAAATCAAAGGACTCCTTAGAGAACGCAGAAACAAATTATACATTCTTCATGTTCGCAGTCATACAAATTTGCCTGGACCCATAGTCCGAGGTAATGCTATTATTGATCAAGCCTTACCTCAAGTTTGTAATCTTTTAGAACAGGCTCGCAGCTCCCATTCTAAATTTCATCAGTCAGCAAAAACATTAAGACATCAGTTCTGCATTTCAAAAGATGAGGCTAGGAATATTGTCAAATCTTGTACGGCTTGTGTTCCTTTTTTCCCCCCTCCTAATATTAAGTCTTTTAATCCCAGAGGAGATGGCCCTCTCCACATCTGTCAAATGGATGTTACCCATTTTGCATCTTTTGGAAGACATAAATACATTCACGTGACCGTAGATACTTATTCAGGATTTTTGTGGGCCACAGCACTAACGGGGGAAAGCACTCGCCATGTTATCACCCATTGTTTAACCATGTTCCAAACGGCCGGACCTCCCAAAATTTTAAAAACAGACAATGGGCCGGCCTACATTTCAAAGACATTCCAACGATTTTGTTCTGACTGGGGAATTACACATATCACTGGCATTCCTTATAACCCCACAGGACAAACGATAGTAGAAAGAACCAACCAGACTCTAAAAACCTTTCTACTTAAACAAAAAGGGGGAAACAGGAAACCCATAGAACGGCTAGCGTTAGCAGTATATACTATAAATAATTTAATACTCGATGATCACTTTAAATTAACGAAAGCACAAAAATTTTTTGCTAAAAACACAATACATGATTCCCAGACTATCCAGGAGTACAAATCTAATCCTCAGTTTGAACAAGTTAATGTGGAAAAATCATGAGAATCAATGGCAAGGCCCGCACAAGGTAAAAGTGCAAGGCCGAGGTTTTATTTGTGTCTCTACAGATGAGGGAGATGTGTGGATCCCCATTAAAAGAGTGCGGGAATTCAGATCGGGCGAAAACTTCCAGAGGACGAAGAGGAAAGAAGAAACCGCGCCGAGTAATGAGAGACAGGAAAAGAAAGCAGATGGAATGGAATCCCAAGAAATTGCTGACTCTTGATCCTGATGCAGAATCTGAACGTCACTAAGACTGAACTTAGACATTGGGTTTATTGGGAAAATCCGCCTTGGGTGGAGTTTGTGGGACTCACTCAATATATACCGGAACCCATATTACTGAGTGAAAATCACCTGGAATGGCCGATTGTTAATTATAAAGAAAATGTTTCTTACACCATAATTAATAATGTAACTTGGACAGGATTGGTAGAAACAGCACCTCTGTGTTTCAATAGCCAAAACAATCAATCACAGTGTATTCCTATGACCAGGGTTACAGATTATTATTTTGGGAAGCCGAATATGAGTGAGGGACAAAGACATCAGCAGTATGTTCAGGCCAAAGGACAGATATCTTATTTGACTTGGAATAGTACCTGGGGTGGGAATTTCACTATACCGCAAGAACACTGTCCCCACCTAGATGGAAGTGAACCTTATGATCAACCAAGGCAATACCCCCCATTTAGAGCTTGTAATCGCTGGAGAGCCTCTTATTTTGTTTTTGATAATCTAACATTTGTCTCCTGGCACAATATGACTCAGTATTTTCCCAAACCATTTCAACAAGAAAGTTTTGCTCGATGTTTTATAGGAGGGTATGCTATACCTAATTGGCATCTGAAGAATCCCTATGCTATTAATATAAATAAAGAATCCTTAGTTTTTAGAAGAAAATTAGGATATAAAGAAGAAGATATCCCCTTAGGAACAAAATATGCAAAACTCATGTTAGCATTAGGAGATGTATATATGGAACATCAAGCTAATACTAGCTTCCCAGGTAGAAAGAGTACATCATATCCAAAAACTAATCAAACATTGAGTCTTTGGGCTTGTTTTCCTTCCCTATCCGCTTATGCTTTTCTTATTGAGAGTAATCAATCTAAGATTAATATTACAAGACATAATTCTTTCTGGTCTGTTGAATGTAATAATTGTACTGTATCACCATGCATCCATAAAAATAATACCGGGACTATTTTTATAATAAAAAGACCAAAATTATCGTTATTAGCTACAAAACATAATGGACCTTGGTTTTTAAGTCCAGCAGAAAATACTTTGCATAAACTAATGAAAAAGGTAAAAAACAGAAAAAGGAGATGCATTTCTTGTATAGTTTTTGGAGTTGTAGCCCTGATATCAGCCATTACCTCGTCCATATCTCTTGCACAATCTATAAGCAATGTCCATACTCTCGAACATGATAGTAAATTCTTAAAGGATCTAGCTACCAATGTGAGTAAAGCATTACAACAACAACAACGAGTCAATAATGACTTGTTCACCTTTGTTAATGAATTGGCTAGAGATGTTGTGGAATTGACCGAACACGTTGAAAACTTAGAAATTAAGGCTCGTTTACGATGTGATTATAGATTTACAGATATTACCTCTACAATTGTCAAATGACACGGATGACCTAGAAAGAATGAAATGGCGTATCCAGGGACTCTGGCATAGCGTCAACATGTCTGCAGACATCCACCAATTAGATCTGTTGATACACAATATAGAGCAATCCCTGAATGACGATCTCTATCCTCAACATATTGCAGATACCTTGTATAATTGGATCCAAGGGATGAATGGATGGTTTTCTGGTTCACTACATAGCCTATTAACCATACTCATCCCGCTCTTGCTGATTGTCTGTTTGTGTCCGTGTATTATCTCCTTGTGGTCTTTATTGATCAAAGGCTTACATGGTATCCAGGTTATCTCTCAAGATACTCAGCACCTTTTTCGTGTTAACAAAAAGGGGGAATTGTAGTGAGCCCAAAGAAGAGCTCCTCTTCCTAAGAGACTGAGTGAGACGCAAAAGCTGCTCCTCTCTCCTGCATGGGTCATTGAGAGGTCACCATATACACAGGACAGTTTGCAAGAGTTACTCAAGAAACGATGTGACCATCAAGAAAAACAGGATGTATAGAATGTTGACGCCAATGCCTTATAAAAATGTATGGTCAGCACCTTGCAAAATGTATGTGGAAATTCCAGAGATCAGCAAAATTGTAAATATGTTTCTCTCTGCGGTTTTTGCCTATATAAGCTTACTTTTACCCTGAAATAAACGGCACTTGGTCAGAAACTTCCAGTGTCCATTCTCTCGTTTCTTTCAGAGTTTCGCAACAGTGACCAGCTGACCTACTGCATATTCAATCCACCATTTGCACAGGTCTATTCTGCCAAATGTAAGAGATAGAATGGGTAAGGTAATTAGATCCAGTGTCCTTATTTTAAAGCTCCTAGAGAATAATGAACTGGAGGAATTCTATGTGAACTGGAACGGCCTCCAGGAATTGCTGCAGAGTGAAAGGAGACTACATTATACACAGAGACTGATACACTGTGGTACAATTGAATGTAATGGACTTCTGTACTAGCAGCAATGCAATGATCCAGGACAATTCTGAGGGATTTATTGTAAAGATGCTACCCACATCCAGAGAAAGAATAGTGGGAGCAGAAACACAGAAGAAAAACACTGCTTGATCACATGGTTGATGGGGATATGATTGGGGATGCAGACTCTCTAAACGATCACCCTAATGCAAATATCAATAATGTGGAAATAGGTCTTGATCAATGACACATGTAAATCCCAGTGGAATTGCTCATCAGCTATGGGAGGAGTGTGGGAGGCGGGGAGGAAAAGAATATGGATCATGTAACCATAGAAAAATATTCTTAATTAATTAAGGGTTTGTGTTTTTGGGGGGTTGAAATTAATAAATAAAGCTCCTAGAAAACAAAGAAGATTCAAACTTTTCAGGGGAAATGACCCTGACTCAAAGTTTTAATTTCTGTAAATCATGAATACTGCCTTCAAGAAGATAGTTGGAAGATAAGTAGTAAGCATGATAGAAAAACACAGAATTGACTATTTTACTAGATGGGAAAAACTTATGGGAAAAGGCAAAATTAACATATATGGAGGGGACTAAAACAATCGTCCCAACCCACATCTCCCTTATTACCTTAACTAAGGAAGAATACTTCTGTTGAATCAAAGTCTTCTTCATACTAGGTGCAAAATGCCTGCACCAGAAGGAAATCTCAGATTGGTTGAAGAGACATTTGGTCAAACCCTGTGGGGCTTGAATAAAACCAGCAAGCTAGTTTGGAATGGGGCATTTGAGTCATCAAATCTCTACAGAGGAACTGACCATTTGACCAATGATAATTCCATAAACTCCACTCTTACAAACCCAATTAGAACACAGAGATAAGAAGATACTGTTTGCCATCTATTTTCCAACAGATCCCATAAGATAAAGAAATAGCTGACCTTGAAAAATGAGAACTGGAGAAAAGTCAAAACATGGACTATTTCTTAGAGAAGCAATAGTTGCTGCAAAGAGGAGACCAAAAGAGCAGGAGATGACCTCAGCAAGCTGAGATATAGATAATTTATGAAATAATCAAAAAACATTTGAGCACGGGGCAGCTGGGTAGCTCAATGGAGTGAGAGTCAGGCCTAGAGACGGGAGGTCCTGGGTTCAAATCCAGCCTCAGACACTTCCCAGCTGTGTGACCCTGGGCAAGTCACTTGACCCCCATTGCCCACCCTTACCAATCTTCCACCTATGAGACAATACACTGAAGTACAAGGGTTTAAAAAAAAACAAAACATTTGAGCAGCCTTTTGGCACCATCATTAGCATGACATGGTACACAGTACAATGAGTACTCACTACTCATGTCATACTAATGGGATAATGAGAGAATATTTGTAAAGATCATTCAGCATGCTGACTTGTATGGGAGGTACTATATAATCCTTCTCCCTTCCTTTCTAACTTTATCTTCCCCTAATTTGTCAAATGCCATTCAAACTAAGTGATTATAAAACTTTTGTTGGCCTCAAATTGTACTATATTGAAAATTGCTTGAAGTAAGTGGAGCATCAGTTTAGCAATATTATTTGGCAGCTGTGTGACCCTGGACAAGTCACTTAACCCCATTTGCCTAGCCCTTGACTTTCTGTCTTAGAGTTGTTACTAAGACAGAAATGAAGAGTTTTATATATTTTTTTTAATTTAGTGCCTAGTTGACTCCAAAATTAAAATGAGTTCTATTCCCTAAAGCACATTTCTAAGTTATTTTCTATCCCATTGATCTAATTTCCTTCCCAAGAAGGGCAAGAGAAATTCTGGTAAAGCTCCAAAATCTAGTTACAAAAAAAAAAAAAAAATTTAAGCATGTCTAACTGAAAACTTTGCAGAAATTAAGATCTTGACTCAGTTTAAGGAAAAGCTTCTTAACTATTAGTTATCACAAAGTGGAATAGGATATTCTGGAAGGTAGAACATTTACCTTTCCCTGGAAGTCCTCAAGCCAAGGCTGAATAATGCTAGTCAAGCATGGGCTGGGCTAAGAGCCTCTGAAGTCTTTCAGTCCTGCATAGATCTCAGATTCTAGGATTCTAAGATTGTTTTTTTAAAGGATGAAAAGAACTCATTAAAATGCCTGGTATGAAGAATCCAGTCCAAACTGGTGGAAAACCATAAAAGTAACAAAAGACTCACCCTTGCTTCGAGTCTCCAGTCCTTAGCACAGTGCTTGGCATATAGTAAATATTTGTGATTGACTTGAAAGGTTGGGTAGTGTTGGGGCCGGAATCATTTGAATAAAGCAATCAAATCAGCCTGCCGCACTTAAAGCGAGTGATAATATGCCATATCCTGAGATACTTTAATCAGGCGGAACATATTTCCACCAAATCTAATCCATCATAAGCCTTAATCTAAGAGTTAAAAAGCCTTTACCTCATATAGATGTCCTGGAGAATCATTAAATGAACTAAAATGATCTTGAACAGAAAGTGGAAACTTAATAAGACTTTCCAAATCCTATAAACTCTTGGTGAGTGATCTGTAATTAGTAAGCCACTCTAGCACCCAGTTGACTGGAGGGTCTAGTAATTTAGGGTAAAAGCCTTCCAGTTCAAGATCAAATGAGAGAATATTTGTTAAGTGCTTAGCTCAGTATCTGGCACATAGCAGGCATGAAGTAAATTCTTATTCCCCATTATATATCACAAAACAATCTCAGAAAATTTGCTAGTGTTGGCTTTTAAAAAAGGGCAAAATAAACAGAAGAAAAACAACAGCTTGATCACATGTTTGATGGGGATATGATTGGGGATGTAGACTAAAGAATGATCACTCTAATGCAAATAATATGGAAATAGGTCTTGATCAATGACACATGCAAAACCCACTGGAATTGCCTGTTATCTATGGAACGGGGTGGAAGGAGGGGAGGGGGAAAACATGAATCATGTAACCATGGAAAATTTTTCTTAATTAATTAAATGAAATTTTTCAGATTAAAAAAATGGGCAAAATACAATAAAAAAGAATCCATAAGATCCCCACAGAGCCAAAATTTAAGATGTTAAAATAAGGAAAAAATATGAAACTGCCTGAAAAAGTGAAGCAGCCACTTACCAAACAAATACATGAGAATCACAATTTTTTTAAACCCTTACCTTCTGTCTTAGAATTACTATTGTGTATTGCTTCCAAGGCAGTGGGGGGTTAAGGGACTTGCCCAGGGTCACACAGCTAGGGAATGTTTACAATTTTTTGGAGATCACAGAAGAATCACAGAAATTGGAAATGTAATATTTATAGTATGAATGTAATTTTATAGAATTAGAATTTATAGAATTTATTTTGTAGAATTTATAGAATGAAGTAATCTGGGCCATTAGTCCAGAAGTATTCCCTTAGACAAATTTGGAATGCTTTGCAAAGTCAGAAAGTAAATATTTGAGAGGCAAACAGACTGTGGAAAGTTTACAAAAACATTCACCCTCTCACCCTCCCCTCTCTCAATCAAAAACGCCCAATGATTCACCGAGGCTTTTAGATTAATACATATCCTATTTCATCTGGCATTAAAAACTTCCATGATCTGGCTCCCTTAATGTATTCTCTATTCTAGTCAAAATGACTTTCTAACTGCTCTTCACAAAGCAACATCTCATTTCCAACCTCCATACCTTTGTCCAAGTGGCCCCCCATCAGAAATGCATCCCTTCTTACCGTCGCCAAAGGAGCTGTATTTTTCTTCAAATTATGGCTTAAGCGTCACCTCCTCGATGTGGAATAAGGACAAACTACACTCTACCCAGAGCCTGAAACCAGCACTGTCAGAGCCACAGGGAGAGAAAGGCCCAGAAACCAGTGGGTTACTCACCAGGGAGCGAGACAATGGAGTGCTTACGCAGCCTGTGCTAGGGGGGCCTCCAAGAGTCATGAAAAACCAAGGCAATGTCTAACATCTAGTCAGGACCTGCCAGAGCCACCTCCTGAGGCAAAGCCAATTCCTGGTTGGTGATTGTGCAAGAAAAAGAAAAAAAGATCCAGGACCGAAAGAACCAGGAGGCTGATGCTGGCAGATGGCAGAATAGAGGCAGCAAAATGTCGATTGAAGAGGGGATTGATTGAGGCAGAGACCGAGGGTAGGAGCGGGTGGAGATAGACCTTGACTCAAAGTCCCAATCTTAGAAATGAAGGTTGGAGACAAGACTAGATAGAGGGAAACGTTGAATACGATGGAAAAAATACTGTGGGTTAAAAGAATACCAAAAAGGGAACACGGAAGAAATTAAGTACACAAAAAGTACAAGCGGCCTCAGGAAAAGGAATGGCTTGACCACAAAAGTAGATGGAAGAAATGAATCAAGAAATTTTTGTTTTGTTTTGTTTTGTTTTTATTTTAAACCCTTAACTTCTGTGTATTGACTTATAGGTGGAAGAGTGGTAAGGGTAGGCAATGGGGGTCAAGTGACTTGCCCAGGGTCACACAGCTGGGAAGTGTCTGAGGCC
>NC_058132.1:8888128-8903124 GCF_016433145.1 Gracilinanus agilis | reverse complement strand
ATTGACTTATAGGTGGAAGAGTGGTAAGGGTAGGCAATGGGGGTCAAGTGACTTGCCCAGGGTCACACAGCTGGGAAGTGTCTGAGGCCGGATTTGAACCTAGGACCTCCCGTCTCTAGGCTTGGCTCTCAATCCACTGAGCTACCCAGCTGCCCCGAGAATCAAGAAATTTTAATGGAATTATTAGAACCACTGAGGAAAAAAAAATTAGGTGAATAAATGGCTTAGAACAGAAAGTGGAAACATCCAGATAGTAAAGCCACTGAAAAATGGAACAAAAAACAAAACTAAAGAAGAAGAAATATTAGAACAAAGTCAATAGCCTAAAAAATGAGAAAACCATATGTATCATATACTAGTAAAAAACTGCTTGGAAAGCAAGGCAGGGAGAAGTAATTTAACAGTCATCAGTACATCCAAAAATCATAACAAAATAAAAAACCTGGCTCCCACTTTCCAAGAAAACATAAAAGGAAACTTTCCAGAACTGTAACAACTGAAAGGCAGTGTGAAAATAGGACAAACCTATCAATGATCTTCTAAATCACCAAACTGAAAATATTCTGGAATGTCAGTCAAAATCCAAAGCTTCCAGGCCAAAGAAATAAGAACTGCAAACAACTAGTAAGAAAGAGTTCAAGTGCAAAGGAATCCCAATCAGGTTCACATAAGACTCCACCATAACTGCTATGAGGAAGAAATGTTGGAATTCAATATTCTTAAAGGCAAAAGAAAAACAAAACAAAACAAAACCAAAAATAACATGTCCTGAAAAAACAAATATACTTCCATGGGGGGGAACAAGTCACTTTAATGGTCAGCCTGTAGGCAAAATTAGCTCAAAGCAAAGATACTTGCTGAGACAGCATTATAAGAAAAGTAGCTACAAAACATTTGCCTATAAATTTGGGGTACTCTCTCTCACAAATGCATAAAAAGTCATTGGGAAGAGAGGGGGGACATACACAGAATACACTAATAGAGAAGAGTACAGGCAGTTTACACATGGGATGAAATAAACAGCACTTCCAGCATTACAGATCCCTGATGTCCCCTTTTTCCTGTGCTGTTATCTTACTGTTCCCTTAACATCCTAGGAGAACTCTCAAAGCCTGGTGCCAACTAAATCACTCAAGGTTTCAGGAGGTTTTTTTTTCAAAGAAATAGATTTTTTTAAAGTTCAAAGAGGAAAGGAGAGAGAAGGGCAATCTCAAAGGAAAGTTCTTATCCCTGATAAAAGGGAACTCCTACATAAAGTAATCAACAAAGGCATTAATATTAGGCAGAGAAACTTTGTTTAGAGTGGTCGTTTTTATGTTTGGATGGATAAGATACCTTCTGAGAAAATGATCAAAGAAAAAAGTAATCCTAACAATAATATCACTAAATGCAAATGGGCTAAGCTCTCCTAATAAAATGTAAGAGAATGATAAATAGATTTAAAATCAGGCACCCAAAATATGCTACTTAATGGAAACACATTTAACTCAGAAAGCTCTAAAAAGAATCAAAATGAAAGGACAGTGGTCCAAGATTTCTGGAAAATAATTTGGAATTATGGGAAAAGTCACTAAACTGTGCCTCGGACTCAGAGATCCCTCTGCTAGGAATATACCCCCAAGGAGGTCAAAGAAGAATTTCATACATTCCAAAATATTCATAGCAGCATTCTTTTTTTTTTCTAGTAGCATCTACTACAAAATAGATTCCCATTGATTGAGGAGTAACTAAACAAGTTAAAGTACATGAATGTAGGGGATATTTCTGTACCTAATAAGTCATAAATATTAAGAATTTAAAGGAAGACATCTTAAATTGGTGTGAAGTGAAGTGTGTAGAATCAGAAAAGCAATATACAAAATGACAACAATTTAATAGACGTTCAAATTTAATAATGACCAAAATAACAACACCACCTTGAACTCTGTGTAGTCTTGTTTCCAAAGAAGAGATGAGAAAAAAAAGAGAGAGAGAGAGAGAGAGAGAGAGAGAGAGAGAGAGAGAAAACCTCTCTCCTTTCATTAGAAAAGTGAGGGACTATGGCTGTGGAATATTCCAAATACTGTCAAATTCAGTTGACATATTGGCTGGTTTTATCAAACTTCCTTTTTTTCCTTCTTTTAAAAAAAAAATATGTTACAAGAGATGGTTCCATGGTTGAACCAGCGTAAGATACATATGGAAATGAAGCTGACTCAAAAACAAAAGCAGAGGTCAATAAAAGTGAGATTTAAAAGTAGACCCTCACAATTAAGGATGAACTAATTCATGTAATATTTCACAGTGAAATGGAATATGATTGCATCATGAGAAATGGCAAGTGAAGGAATTCAGAAAAACATGGAAAGACTTCTATGAATTTGTTCATAGTGAAGTAGAGCAAAGAGAACAATATTCCAGTGATTACTATAATGTGAGTGAGAAAAATACCAAAATTAAGACCAAACTAAGTATTTGTAATGACTACCCTTGGCCTTGGAAAGGAATTTAAAAAAGGATTTTCACCTTTCAGTTGAGAGGAGAGAGATAGCAGCTACAGAAATGTTTATATATACTGCCAGCCCCAGCCACTGCATGGTTGATTTTGCTTAACAATTTTTTTTTTTTGGTTAGGGACAGTGAGGTGGCTCAGTGGACTGAGAGCCAGACCTGGAAATGAGAAGTCCCAAGTTCAAATGTGACCCCAGATACTTCCTGGCTCTGTGATCCTGGGCAAGTCACTAAAGCATAATTGGCTAATCTTTGCCACCAATACTTAGTACTGATTCTAAGAGAGAAGGTAAAGGTTTAAAAACAATAACAACTCCAGTGACTCCCTATTGCCTCCAGGATAGAATACAAAATCCTGTTTGGCATTCAAACCACTTCCACTTTTATAGTCTTACTGTATTTTACGCACTTCCTCGTATTCTTTGATCCAGTATTCCTGAGAGCCCGGCTGTTCCATGAACAAGACATTCCATCTCTTGGCTCTGGACATTTTCTCTGGCTGTCCTCCATTCCTCGAAGGCTTTCCCTCGTCTCTGACTTTTGGCTGTCCTAAATTCCTCAGGTCCCAACTAAAATCCCATCACCTACAGCAAGTGTTTTCCAACCCCTCTTAATTCTAATGCTTGTCCTCTGTTAATTGTTTTCTATTTATCCATCACATAGCTTGTTGGTACATAGCTCTTTGCTCATTGTCTCCCCCATCATACTACGAGTTCGTTGAGGACAGCGACTTTCTTTTGTCTCTTTTTGCATGCCTGGCACATAGTAGGTGCCCTATAACTGCCTGGCTGGTTATCTCAGCTTTACTTATAGACCTCAAGTACAAAGGCACACATTATTTTCTGAGGCAATGTGGTCTACTTTGGGTCAGCTCCAATTATTAGGAAGTTTTTCCTTATCTCAAAACTGAATTTACCACATCACATTTTCCACTCATTAATTCTGCTTTCTGGGGACAAGAAGAGTAGATCTAATCACTCTTCCCTGGGACAGTCCTTCAGATACTCAAAGACAGCTCTCTTAGCCCTCCTCGGTCTTCTCTTGTCCTGACAAAATATGCCCAGATCTTTCACATGACCCTTTCATATCATGGACCTGAGACCTTTCCCCACCCAAGCGTCCCTCCTCTGGACACTCTGCAGAGGCTCAGTGGTGCCACCAGCTGTGATCTGATCAGGGCAGAAGACGGTGGAAATGTCACCTCCCTATTGGAATAATCATTTATCATATACTTAGCACTGTTAGGCACTAAGGATACAAAGCAATTATAAGCAAGTCCTTTTCCTCGATGTAGATGCCTGCAGAGACCTACTATGAATCTTAAATATTAATATATCCAATCAAAAAAACCCTTTTCCTTCTTACATCAAGAAGACTCATCATATCAGGAAGGGAGTATGTATATATATAAGTATATTCAAAATAAATACCAGTGAGGGGGCAGCTGGGTAGCTCAGTGGATTGAGAGCCAGGCCTAGAGACGGGAGGTCCTAGGTTCAAATCTGACCTCAGACACTTCCCAGCTGTGTGACCCTGGGCAAGTCATTTGACCCCCATTGCCCACCCTTACCGCTCTTCCACCAAAGAGCCAATATACAGAAGTTAAGGGTTTAAAAAAAAAAAAAAAAAGCAAAAAATAAATAAATAAATAAATAAATAAATAAATAAATAAATAAATGCCAGTGAAACTCACCCTTGATTCTACCCTCAGAAAGCAGTGATTTAAGAGACCTGGGGTAGGGAAGCTGACCTATTAGTTGGGCAATCAACCCAATATTCTAGAGGCCAGGGACCGGCCCCTGACACTGAAATGGAAAGGTTTGTGAGAAGAAAAGAAGAAGGACATCAGAGGTCATTGTCATGGCTGTGGAAGAAGCCAACAGAGTCACTAAAACCTGCTCTAGCACCAACAGAGTGATAAATTGGGGTCAATATGATGGGGATGTTCTGAGTCATAACTATAGGTTGGACCGAATCGGCAGTGCCAACCAAAGCTAATCCAGGAAGAAGTGACCCCTTGGGGGCAGCTGGGTAGCTCAGTGGATTGAGAGCCAGGCCTAGAGACGGGAGGTCCTAGGTTCAAACCCGGCCTCAGACACTTCCCAGCTGTGTGACCCTGGGCAAGTCACTTGACCCCCATTGCCTACCCTTACCAATCTTCCACCTATAAGTCAATACACAGAAGTTAAGGGTTTAAAATTTAAAAAAAAAATCATTTAAAAAAAAAAGTGACCCCTTCCCCCTCCATATCTCCTCCAAAAAGAAGTTGAATATCTATGTGTCCACTCCCTCCTGTTCCTTGCTTCCATTTGACCCTTCTAGGCTTATTTGAGAGGTAGCTGATGGTTGGAAACTTTGTTCTGTTCCCAAGGGCTAACTTTGTCTTAAGTCATTCACCTGTAGTAGTCTACAACATACCCAGGCTGTTTGATCTCAACCAGTTGTTAGTGCCTTCCCTTCCAAGCTACCTGGCACTTAGCTACCTATTTGAACTTACTCCATATTTATACTGCATATGTTTTAAGTAATATTTAATTTTGTTCCCAATTGCATGTAAAAATAATTTTTAGCATTTTTTTAAACCCTTGTACTTCGGTGTATTGTCTCATAGGTGGAAGATTGGTAAGGGTGGGCAATGGGGGTCAAGTGACTTGCCCAGGGTCACACAGCTGGGAAGTGGCTGAGGCCGGGTTTGAACCCAGGACCTCCTGTCTCTAGGCCTGGCTCAATTTTTAGCATTTTTAAAAATTATGAGTTCCAAATTCTCTCTCCCTCCTTCCTGAGACAATAGACAATTTGATATAGGCTATATATGTATAATCATGCAAAAGATATTTTCATATTAGTCATATTGCAAAAGAAAACACAGACAAAAAAAACACAAAAAGTAAAGGAAGTAAAAAATAGTCTGCTTCCATCTGCATTCAGACTCCATCAGATCTTTCTCTGGAGGTGAATAACATTTTTCATCGTGAGTCCTTTGGAATTGTCCTGGGTAGTTGTATTACTGAGAATAACATGATATTTATATTTTTCAGTGTGTTTGCTGTCTCTCCCATTAGAATTCAAGCTTGCTGTGAGTAGGGACTGCTCTGTTCTGTGCACTTGTATTCCTCATACCTAGCATGGTGTCTGGTATGTAGTGGGTACTGAAAAGGTCCTTATTGATCAGAGAGCT
Source organism: Gracilinanus agilis (assembly GCF_016433145.1). NCBI lineage: Eukaryota > Metazoa > Chordata > Mammalia > Didelphimorphia > Didelphidae > Gracilinanus > Gracilinanus agilis. Next base: position 8,897,456 of record NC_058132.1, on the reverse strand, counting down.
TTCTGATGTTAGACACGGGGTCTCCCATCTGCCAGCTTTTTCAGTTCCCTGAGGAAAGAGTTCATCTTAGCAGGGTTAACTGAGCTCCCTAGGGCTACTCTATTCCTTAGTACTCTCCATCTCCTTACACTGGGGAGCAGATCTCTGTTAACCACTTTTTTCTATGCTCTTCAGTAAAAAGGCCACTCTCCTTGGCAGAGAACACAAGAACAAAAGAACTGAGTAGTTCTGCCTTCTCTCTATTGTCAGTTATCATCCTATCCATCCCAAGATGTGGTTCAATCATTTCCTTGATTTTCTCCTTTTCATTATTTATTCTTTAAAAGCCTTTTCTGTTGTCCTTAAATTGCCTCAACTATCTTATCTCTCAATCGGCTTCAGCAGTCCTCCCAATCTTTTTATAGCTCCATTCCATATGTTCATATTCATCCTCTAGTATCTGTCCTTGTCCTTGCTCCCATCATCTGGACACAACTTTCCAAAGTCTTACATTAGCTCAGGAGTTTCTTATGCATACAAATTGATCTCTGTAATCTCTATAATCAACGCCCTTTTTCCCTCCTCACTGGAATGGTTTATGTCTTCAGAATTTCAGTCTTGAGAATTTCCCATCTCTTGTACATGAAATACATGCTAAAAGCAATTGCAGCTTCCTCGGGCCCAACTATATCATCCTACCCTAGGCAATATGGCCAGGATTTGAGAGTGGAGACATGATTTATGGATCATACCCAGAACCAAAACAATGGTTGACAAAAGTGGAATTTTCCATTTGTCTACCTTGTGGTTATTGAAGGGCTTGGCAAGTAATGAAGAAGGAAAAGTGACAGCAGTGAATGCCCTCTGATCTTGATAACTTAGAATAATGAGGTGTCACAGGGTACTTAGTCAAGAGCAATGAAGTGAATTCCCAGTGGTTAGAGGAGGAAATAATAAAAAAGGAGGCCTGAGGACAGAATTCCTGGTGCCCTGGCAGAATGCCACCAACCAACCCTTATCATTTGATCAAATTGTCCTTGTACTATGGGCCTGAAACAATGTCCCACCTCCCATTTCATTGAGGAGTTAGGAACAAACTCTTATCCAACTTGAAGAGGAAGATAGACAATGGGGGAAAGAACAGAGGAAGATAAAAACACTGGCATCAGTGAAAGAGAGTTGACTCCCAATGGGACAATGCTCTTCCTTTCTTTGAGTAAATGAGAGGCACGGCACATGTCTCCACTCTCAAATCCTGGCCATATCGCCTACGGTAGGCTGATATAGTTGGGTCCGAGAAAGCTGTAATTGCTTCTAGCATGTGTTTCATGTACAAGAGATGGGAAATTCTCAAGACTGAAATTCTGAAGACATAAACCATTCCAGTGAGGAGGGAAAAAGGGAGATGATTACAGGAAACTCCTGAGCTAACGTAAGACTTTGGAAAGTTGTGTCCAGATGATGGGAGCAAGGAGGACAAGGACAGATACGAGAGGATGAATATGAACCTATGGAATGTTTATTAGCCTGGTTTTGTTGTCTGCTTGTAGGTCTATGAAGGGAAAATATATTCCTATCATAAATGGAGTTGGAAGAAGAAGAAAAGGAGGAAAAGATTCATTGAGAAACTTGGCCCAAAAGCCTAATTAGCCTTGGAGTTAGGTTTGACCTGAGTCATTATTTTTCAACAAGTCTGGCTGGTCAAGAAAACCCAGAAAAAAGATGGGGGAGGGTGACTTCTTGGTCCAAGATTTATGGCCTTGAAGGGCAAATTAAATTCATAAACAGGGAATTAAAGACTCCAATAAGATGGTTTTAATTATTAAATTGAGAGCTTTGGAGACATTTATAATAGGAGAGAAATTGGACTTTGACCATGATTTTCTCTTTAGGGGCAGTTTTTTTAAAACTCTTAACTTCTGTGTATTGGCTCCAAGGCAGAAGAGTGGTAAGGGTAGGCAATGGGGGTCAAGTGACTTGCCCAGGGTCACACAGCTGGGAAGTGTCTGAGGCCAGATTTGAACCTAGAACCTCCTGTCTCTAGGCCTGGCTCTCAATCCACTGAGCTACCCAGCTGCCCATTCAGGGGCAGTTTTTTGTATGTCCCCATCACAGTGGAGATTCTGAATAATGAAAATTCCTGCAAGCCTGCCAAAGCCTCCTCTTTTTCTCTCACTCCTGATTTACTGCTCTGTCCAATCTCGATGCAGGCCGACCTGGAAAGTTTAGGTTAGAACCCTGAAATCAGAGCGGAAGATATCCTGAAATTTGAAAATAACAAAGCGTGGCTAAGTGAACAGAGTCCCGCTTCTCTAAATGGTCTCTAAAAACAGAAGAAACTGCAGGGATTTCGGTGAGATTCGGGCCTTCCCCAGTTCTCCAATGAGGTGGTCCTGGGCTCCTGAGTGTCTCCATGTTCAGTGACAAAATAAACTTCAGCAGTGAGGAAGGGAAGGGAATCTGATGAGGGAATATAGTAAAAGGAACATTTACCAGATTTGGAACAGAGAGAGATGTGGGGGCTGCTAAGTGGCTTCATGGAGTCCAGGAGGCCTGGGTTCAAATCTGACCTCAAGCACTTCTTAGCTGTGTGACCCTGGGCAAGTCACTTAACCCCTCGCCTTTCTGTCTTAGAGTTGTTAGCAAAACACAGAGTGAGGGCTTAAAAGACATGAAGAACAGGGCAGCTGGGTAGCTCAGTGGATTGAGAGTCAGGCCTAGAGACAGGAGGTCCTGGGTTCAAATCCAGCCTCAGACACTTCCCAGCTGTGTGACCCTGGGCAAGTCACTTGACCCCCATGGCCCACCCTTACCACTCTTCCACCAAGGAGCCAATACATAGAAGTTAAGGGTTTAAAAAAAATAAAAAATAAATTTAAAAAAAAAGACATGAAGAAATAAATCAAGAGGAATGGGGGAGATGGGGTAAAAGCCTGCCAGCTCTATAACTCCAGGCAGGCAGATTTCCTTGCAACACCCACCTCATGGGAAGCACTGACAATTAGGTTGTTGGCTTACAGAAGCCCAGGCAGACCGCTTAGCCTTCTGGACCTCCCGTGCCTCGCCCATAGGCTGAAGTGCACAACTCGGAGCATTCCTGTAGAAACGAAAGAAAGTAACAGCAACGTCCCCGATCGGCCGCTTTCTTTTCTGCTCACCTTTTCTCCAGGGTTACTTCGGTAATTCCAATTTTAGCAGGAGCAACATCTCTCGGCCTGAGGCAGACTCCTCCTGAGGGAGGCCATGGAACGACAGCGGGTGATCGAGAGATAATGCTTCCCACATGGCATCAGGCTTAATGCCGCAGATACTGGCCACCTGTTGTGTATTTGGAGGCGGCACGAATCCCCCTCCTGGGCAAGAGACTGGGCACTTGGGAAGCACAGCTGGCCTGAATGGAGCTGAAATAGCATCAGGACACATGAGAGGCTTACTTTTTTTTTTTTTTAAACCCTTGTACTTCGGTGTATTATCTTATAGATAGAAGATTGGTAAGGGTGGGCAATGGGGGTCAAGTGACTTGCCCAGGGTCACACAGCTGGCTGAGGCCGGGTTTGAACCTAGGACCTCCTGTCTCTAGGCCTGACTCTCACTCCACTGAGCTACCCAGCTGCCCCAGTTTACTTTTGCTCTGGTCAATTTGTCCCACTGACGTTGAGACTGGAATGCACCGTGGCGGCCATGTGGAAAGTGTTAGCTGAGTTCAAAGAAAAGGGACAGGTCTTTGGAATACAGCAAAAAAATATAGGGATAGCTGGGTGGCTCAGTGGATTGAGAACCAGACTTCAAGATGGGAGGTCCTGGGTTCAAATTTGGCCTCAGACACTTCCAGCTGTATGACTTTGGGCAAGTCACTTAACCCCCATTGCCCACCCTTACCACTCTTCTGCCTTGGAGCCAATATACAGTATTGATTCTAAAATGGAAGGTGAGGGTTTAAAAAAAATCTTTTTAAAATAAGTGAGGAGGGAGCTTGGTGGATTGAGATTTAGGCTTACAGATGGGAGGTCCTGGGTTCAAATCTGGCCTCAGACACTTCCTAGCTGGGTGACCCTGGATAAGTCACTTAACCCCCATTGCCTAGCCCTTACTGCTCTTCTGCCTCAGAACCAATGCACAGTATTGATTCTAAGATGGTAGGTAAGGGTTTGTTTTGTTTTTTTTAACCATGTATTGGATACAAATTGTGGGTGCTCCTTCATTAGAAGCGTGTAATTAGAATCTGTTACCCTAAAAACTACACTTCCCAGCACCCCACTCTCCTCACATTACGTGCCGACGTTGCTCCCTTCTCTTCCTGACGTGGCCTCGGTGGAGCGGGCCTTTGAAACAGCCAAGGAGAGCTCGGCCACGTGGTTCTATTTTGTTACTTCTAGTGATTATTTAATAAACTTTATAAAATGTAACACTTGGAGTATTGGACGTTCATTTAAATCCTACAGAAGGCCACATGCTCTGGCTCTAACCTAAGTAGGCTCTGGACTGGACTAGAAGCAAAGCCGAAGCCCGTAGGTTGGTCCACAAACATGAGATATTATTCATGCCACAAGGAACAATGGGTATGAAGAACTCAGAGGGGCATGGAGAGGTTTGTGTGAATTGATGAGCGAGGAATCATAATAGCTAGCAGTTTGCAAAATACTTTACAAATAATCTCATTTGATCCTCACAACAATCTAGGGAAGTAGGTGCAATTGCTATTATCCCCATTTAAGCAGTTAAAGAAACTGAGGTAAATAGGGTGATTGACTTGTCCAGGATCAACAGCAAATGCCTGAGGCTGGATTTGAATTCAGGCCTTCCTGACTGCAGATCCAGTATTCTATCTATAGTGCCATCTGTGTGCCTAGGAAGCAATATGCACATGATTACAACATAAATAGAAAGAAGCCAAAAAGAGGAAAATGAACTCTTTGTATCAATAAAGACTAAGCTTAGTCTTGAAAAGGAGATGAGAAAATGTGTCTCCCTCCCTTGTCTTGGAGAGGTGAAGGACTCTGGATGTGGAACATTGCATAGGCCAGGGATTCCCAAAGTGGGCACTACCGCCCCCTGGTGGGTGCTGCAGCGATCCAGGGAGGCGGTGATGGCAACAGTGCATTTATCTTTCCTATTAATCGCTATTAAAATTTATAAAAATCAATTTCCAGGGAACTGAGGAATATTTTCTCTGGAAAGGGAGTGGGAGGCCAAAAAAGTTTGGGAATCACTGGCACAGATCATCAAACTCAGTTGATGTGATGTGTTGGTTACGAAAGAGTGGTCGAGTTTAGGGCACGTGCCTTGGGGACAGAAGGACCCGGAACATCATTAGGATTCCAGTTAGTGTTACTATCAGCCAGTGAACTTCCTGGATCCTGAATGAGGCACTGAAATGTCAGCAGAACCCTGAACGAGAAGATAGAACTGATACTGGCAGTTATTGCTGATGAGCCAGAAACTCGCTGAGCAAAGGGAGAAGGCACTGAGGGACACAGCAGAAGACTAAATCAGACCCACATGGTGCAACAGGATCCATGCAAATGCCTGAGAAGACATCACCATGATAACACTGGCCAAAGGACCTGCCAGATTTAGCCTCCATAGTCCTCTCTCTTGGCAAGGGCAACCCCTATCTGGTTGACCACAGGCCTAGTTAAAATATATCTTGAGGTGGGGGGGAGCAGCTGGGTAGCTCAGTAGATTGAGAGCCAGGCCTAGAGACGGGAGGTCCTGGGTTCAAATCTGTCTTCAGACACTTCCCAGCTGTGTGACCCTGGGCAAGTCACTTGACCCCCATTGCCCACCCTTACCACTCTTCCACCTATGAGGTCAATACACAGAAGTTAAGGGTTTAAATTTTTTTTTAAAAAATGGTATAAAATATATCTTGAGGGGGTAGCTGGGTAGCTCAGTGGATGGAGAGTCAGGCCTAGAGACGGGAGGTCCTGGGTTCAAATCTGGCCTCAGACACTTCCCAGCTGTGTGACCCTGGGCAAGTCACTTATCCTCCATTGCCTAGTGTTATATTTAAAGGAGGTCACTAGTATCTATTTGAGGTAGTAGAAATGATGTACAGAGAGGATAAGATGACCCTTCTCCTTTATAACAGTTGCCCAGGCAGAATCCTTTAGGTCAAAGAGGTTTATCCTTCAGGACCCACCTGGGGTTAATTGATATATTAATTGGGCTCTTCAGCTGGGATAACGTTGATATTCTGACTGCGTTGTCTCCCTTCCCAAAACAAGCTTTGAAACTGATTTAGGAAGGTACTTTAAACTTTATATATATATATTAATAAGAAGGATAAGGATAAAGGACTGAGGTATTAGGAGACCCTACTTTAATTGTTACTAATGAAACTCCCAACTGCTGGCAAATGAAGAATCAATGTAGCTTCCCTCTGGCTCAGCCTGGCCAGGGCTAAACCAGGGTAGGTAAACTGGGAAATCTTCAGCTTCTTCTTCTATAGATCTTCAGCCTTAACAGTCGAGATATATCCACTCTTCCACCCTCTTCTTCGTCTCCTGCCCACTTCCCGGATCCCTCCCGGGCCCTGGGAAACCTAGATATCTAGATGATGAAACTCCTAATATCTAGGGGCAGCAGACACCGAGGTGGTGGTCAGGTACAGGTTGATAATGGTGTATGAAGGACAGGAAGAGTTTGCAGAGAGATGTTTGCACTCTCTCACTCCAAGCCCAAGATCCACCGATCTTCAGCCTCAGCACAGGTCAAAGACCCAGAACTTCTGCTCAGGGTTCTCAACCAACCCCTCCTGCCTTTCGCATGCCTCTCTGGGAACATTCTATCCAACTGACTTATCTGTCAATCATTGAATGAACTTCAAGCTCCCAGAGATTCAATATAACATTAGCCCTCACCACTCTTCTGCCCTCGAGCCAATACACAGTATTGACTCCAAGATGGAAGGTCAGGGTTTAAAAAATTAAATTAAATTAAATTAAATCAAATCAAATCAAAATTAAATTAAATTAAATCAAATCAAAATAAAATAAAATAAAATATATTTTAGCCCTTGGATAATGTGAAGTTAGAGTGCATCTTTTGGCTGGTCTCCATCATACCCAGAATCCAACAGGACTGAAAGATACTAGGTCCAACACTGTTAGAAAAAGTTAGTCTACTTCTCAGACCCCCAGATCTGGTGGAGAAGAATAAAGGCATCCTAAAAGAATCCCTCTCCCCCCTGTAGAGAAGGTGGGGGAGATGAAGAAAGAGGATCTTAGTTCCAACCTTGGCTCTGCTGTGTCCTCTTTGTGTGACTCTGGGCAGATCTTTTCATCTTCTCAGTCCTTCCTCTCTAAAATTAAGGGATTGACCAACGTAATGGACTTCTCTACAAGCAGCAATGCAATAATCCAAAACAATTCTGAGGGACTTATGAGAAAGGATGTATCCACATCCAGAGGAAGAACTGTGGGAGCAGAAACACAGAAGAAAAACAACTGCTTGGTCACATGGTTGATGGGGATATGATTGGAGATGCAGACTCTAAACGATCATCCTAGTGCAAATATCAATACTATGGAAATAGGACTTGATCAATGACACACGTAAAATCCAGGGGAATTGAGCCTCGGCTACGGGAGGGGAGTGGGGAAGGGGAGGGAAAGAACATGAATCTTGTAACCATGAAAAATATTCTAAATTAAGCAATTAAATAAAATCTTCAAAAACAAATAAATGAATGAATGAATAAAATTGAGGGATTGAGTCAGATGACTTCCTTTCTAATTCAACATCTCCAATTTTCTTCTGGTTCCCTAAAAGAAGATGCCCAACAGTTGCAAGATGGCACTTTTGTGTCACTCATTAATTGGCCATAATAGTAAACTCACCACTGCCTCAGGCCACGGGGACCCTCTGAACCCAGGACCAAGACACCATCTCCCCAACCCTAGCTGACTACATCTGTGGAATGGAATGGACTACATCTACCTCCCCTTACTCAGGCCTCCCCAGTGTTCTCTTTTTAATTTTCGCTTGATCTGGCCACCTTAGTCAACAATGGCCTCATCTTCCCTTCACTGTGAAGCTTTCTGAAACAATCTATATGCAACACCTCCACTGCCTCAACCCCGAGTCCTTAAAACCCCATTAGCAGAGGTCTTCGATTCCATCACTCTTCAGAGACGTCGCAGCATAGGAAACTGAGATCTGGACTTGGGATTAGGACGATCTCTCCTCAGACACTCTTTAGCTCTGTGTCTCTGGGCAAAGGGCTTAATCTCTCCTGGTCTCAGTTTCTTTGGCTGTAAAATGGGAATAATAATAATAGAGTCTATTTTGCCGACTTGTCTTGTTCTACCAAATTAGGACTAGTCACTTCCCTCCGCTTAGGACTGGACCCTGAGTGCAGAGAGAGACAGATTTTTATACATTAAAAACAATCAGATGAGCCCAATTAAGTAAAAGACAACAATTAACGAGGAGCCAAAACTAGTCATCTGATTTCTAATTGGAGGAAAGATTAAGGACTTTCCAAGTTGGGAGGGAGAGAGAGAACGGTTAGGATTCCCTGAAATCAGAAGAAGAGGTGTCCCACTCTCCCCAAATGTTTGTATTTAATCAATGGAATAAAGAAACGGTAACGGATTAACCAATAACGTCCAGTTTTCACAGAAGACAGACAGGTTACTTGAGTCGTAAAATCCTAAGAAAACTGCTTGCATCGGTCTCTGGATCTGACAGTGTTTCTGGTCAGCATAGCCCAGATCCTTAGTTATGGATCTCTAAGCAACAGATGCAGGTGGTCCAGTTTCCCAGCCACGCAAGATTAGATTCAGACAATGCGACAAAGACCTCTCCTGATTGAGACTGTCAGACTCGGTTGATGTGACGCGGTGGATGAGACAGAGTGGTCGGTGGTGCCTTGGGGACAGAAGGACCCGGAACATCATTGGGATGCCGATTATTGTTACCGTTAGCCAGTGAACCTCCTGGGTGCTGAATGAGGCACTGAAATGTCAGCAGAACCCCTGAACGAGAAGATAGAACTGATACTGGCGGTTGTTTCTGATGAGTCAGAAACTCGCTGAGCAAGGGGAGAAGGCAGGCAGACTTCGGACGAGAGGAGCCATGCGAAAGCCTGGAAAGACTATCGCCATGATAAAATTGGTGATAAAGTGATAAAAAGGATTTTTACCATTTTCTCACAAGACAGAAATTGGAATGGACCAATCATTGAAATGCAAGATTAAAAATTAATATCCAAATACTCCAAGTATTATCATTTTATAAGGTTTTATGGATAATATTTATTTATTTTGCTTTTTAATTTTTATTTATGAATTATTATTAATTTGCTATATATTTATTTATTTGTGGGTGTATATGTGTACTATAT
>NC_058132.1:8861367-8878135 GCF_016433145.1 Gracilinanus agilis | reverse complement strand
TCTTCCACCTATGAGACAATACACCGAAGTACAAGGGTTTAAAAAAAAAAAAAAAAAGATTTAAAAAAAAAAAAAAAGAGGCTAATTCTTCAGGAGCTCTAACTCGCTGCCTCATACCTATGTGCCCATGGCCATGAGAGGGTACAAAAATCCACGAGTTTGACAGCCCAACCGTTACCAGCAAGGGGAAAACCATTGTCTTCCCCGCGGTGGGCCGGATCCTTTCAGAGGCTGCTAAAATGGTTGAGTAGATGAACTGGCAATGGTTTATTGTATTTTTTGCACCTCCTGGATGTATCTCTTTGAGGACATTTCTCCAAAGGCAGAGGAGATCTTTTTTGTCATCTCTTTTTAGGACACAGAGAAGAGCTTGGGCAAGACTTGATTCTATTCATTTATTTATTTGCTTCTTTGGCCATTTTTCTGCCCCACCTCCAGTTGTCTTCATCGTCCACAGATTTTTTTTTTCTCTCCTGGCAGGAAGGTGAACGTAGGTTCTCAAAAACTCTGCCAGCACAGTGCAGTTTCTGGAAAGTTGTACTAAGCCTTAGAACTAAATATTCCCGGTTGTCACCAAGAGTATTTATGGCACACTTGCCCACAACTACATTATGGAATCCAGAGGAAAGGAAGTTCGAGCTTTGGGAGCACACGTGGCAAAGGGGTAACTTACAAGTCCTGATTGCTGGAAGTCCTTTTCTCCTCTTCATGGGGTGCTCAAGAAGTTCCCCCCTGAGCAGGACGAGTCTCCAAGTTTTCCCCCCCTCCCTGATCTCTGATCTGGAATGTTAACATAAGAAAAGCACAATGGATGAAATATGGGAACTTGCTTTCCTCTCCCTACTGGATTGTTTTGATAACCCTGCAGGCTAGCAGAAGCTTCAACTCACCTTTGAAAAGTATTGAATAATGAAAGGTTGTTATTGAAATAATATTTGGACCAGGTTATGATTATTGTTTCTTTGAAACCTGAATTATTGTCTAAATTGTGTAACGAATCAATGTAGCAAATCACTTGATTAATTTATGTAGCTAAATAGAGCAAAGAATAATGAACCCTGACTTGACTGGTCAAAATGTAATCGACTATTGTGTTAAACTGTAATGCATGAATTGCACCTCATGGATGGATGGAAAGTACGATTTCCAGCCCAGTTACTCCATGATGAACATTTCTTGCCAAGCTTTTGCATCCTTTGTATAATCAAAGAAAATAGAATAATTAAGAAATGTCAACCAAATGATTTTGTAATTCAGTAGAAGTTAATGTATGACTTAATCCATTATCTCTAAGAAAAGATGTATGGTGAGAATGAAAATCATGCCAACATGTATGTAATCTTAAGAAAAGGCTATAAAAAAATAAAGCCAGCCCAAGGCTGCAGAACAGTCTTTGAGATACATGATTGAAACGCTGACTGTATCCATTTGTCTTATTTGCCAACTGTAATTAATTATTCCTAATATTATCTTTTTTCACAATGCTGTCACATCCCTAAACTACTAACTGCTTAATTAGGTGAAATGATTCAATAATCTGTAATGTTGGAAATGATCATAAAATGAAAAAGCAATTAAGCATTAAGAGTTTTTATAATTGAGGAAAAAGTGCTCACAAGTTTCTCTACACATTTAATTAAGTACCAAAAAAGAAAGTTGTTATAAGAATATAAGTTGAAAAACCATAATTGGACTCTAGTTGATCCCCTTGGACACTGCCAAGTAGACTCCTCTGTGAAATACGTGGACAGATGCTTCTCTAACATAAAAGAACTTAACTTTGACAAGAAGATAGGAGAGTTCTTCTCCAAAGGCATCCCACTTACTGAACTCTGACACCCTACACTGAGGAATGAGGAAAGACTTTAAATTTTTCAGTGAGGTGTATTCAGATTTGACATTTCACTTATAAAAACTATGTGATTATAACGTATCCTAATTGCCCAGAAGATGCCAAGAAATTGGAATGAATTATACATTTGAAAGCCTTTAGGAACTCCCCCACCCCCAAATGCCAGTACTGCAATGAATTGGTTTTGTGAAATGTGCGGAGTGGAATTTGGGGAGGGGCTCATACCCCAAGAAATCACTCTAATGAGCACACAGGAGACTCGATAAGATGCTGGCAGAGAAAAGTGGCTTTATTTGGAGAAAACAGTGGACAGCAGGGAAGGGGTTTGCTTGGGGCAAAAATGTCCTCTCTTCTTCTAGGTACAATCACAGACTTTTATAAATAATCCTGATGCAAGATTCTCCTCTTCCTCTCTGTCCAACCCTGTGCAAGGGGGAATAATGACATTTCAAGTCTTGAGCATGTGATTCTCAACATTATGTACCCCTAAAGACCCCCATGATCAAGAAAAACCCGTGACTGTCATAGGACAAAACCCAGCCTGGGACAATAAAGATACTTTTGAAATTCCCTGTTCTTTCTTATCTTACTCCTCTTCCTAGAGTTGGCAAGTTTCCCAGGCTTCAGATAAACTCTTCTCAAGGCTTTTGAAAATAGGTCAGGAAAACTAAAAATTTTATGGGGTGAGAGGGGACAGTTTTAGTCTAAGGAATAGTAACACTACTGAGGGGCCTTGAAAATTGGGGTTACAACAAGCCAAATACTAGTCTGAGAATGACACATGGAATCTCATCCCACACGTGCAATAAAAACTTGTACTAAATTAAAGAAAATTGGGGGCAGCTGGGTAGTTCAGTGGATTGAGAGCCAGGCCTAGAGACAGGAGGTCCTGGGTTCAAATCTGACCTCAGACACTTCCCAGCTGTGTGACCCTGGGCAAGTCACTTGACCCCCATTGCCTACCCTTATCACTCTTCTGCCTTGGAGCCAATACACAATGTTGACTCCAAGACGGAAGGTAAAGGTTTAAAAAAATAAATAAATAGACAGATCGATAGATCGATAGATAAATTAAGGAAAATTTCAGTGGAGTGAAGATTACGTCAATGGACAGTTTTAAGACTAGGGTAATTAAGGAAACAGAAGAAAGTTAATAGAAGTATTGGATCAGGAAACAAGAAAGGTCCAAGCCGACTGAACGTTAAAAAAGAAAAGAAAGGGAGAAAAAAGTTTAAGCAAGTAGGTATGACAGAAGAACGGATGGAAAGTTAAATGAAAGTTGAGTTCTGTTTCCACTAACAGTGAGAATGAAGGGTTTGAAAGTAAACAGTTTTAGAGTTTTGAAAAAGGAAATTTGAGAAAAGGTATTTATCCCACTGAGGAAAAAATGTATGGGATTTTTAGAGGAAATGATTGCATGTTTCACTATCCCAGTCAATATAAGATTACAAAAGAAATTTTGTAGGGCTTTGAAGAGTAAATAGAACTTTAACAAAGTACAAATTAACTTATTGATAAAGGAAATATTTTTCCCTTGGTTTGACGTAAATAGCTATGGTAGAGGCCTCTAAAAAAGCATTAGCTATAGCCAAAAAGCTTCAGGATAAAGAGAAATAAGCCTTTTATCTGTCCTTTTGAAATATACAGGTTAAATTAAGTTAGAAACATAAAAGGAAGTAGTCGGTCTTCTGAATGATTTAAAGAAATAAAAGATCTAGGAGTGATGCCATGAATTTTTTGAACATGAGCTAACTAAAAAGTGAACCCTTGGGAACATTGAGATTTAAAAAATGCTATTAATAATTATAAATCATGAGGGGGGCAGCTGGGTAGCTCAGTGGAGTGAGAGTCGGGCCTAGAGACAGGAGGTCCTAGGTTCAAACCCGGCCTTAGCCACTTCCCAGCTGTGTGACCCTGGGCAAGTCACTTGACCCCCATTGCCCACCCTTACCACTCTTCCACCTATGAGACAATACACCGAAGTACAAGGGTTTTAAAAAAAAAAGAATAATTATAAATCATGAGTTGATTTAACTTAAATTTTTGTTCTAAAACTAAAATATAAGGTACCATCTCATGTACTCATTTACAGTGAGATGGTACATTTACACCTACCTCTCAGACTTGTGCAGGAAAGCACATAATTGTCAGATACTTAATGAAGAGAGGATGAGCACTGTAATGTTCAGACCGTAGAGGAATTCATTTGAACAAAATGCTCTTCCACTTACATGGTCCTTTTTTTAAGGTTTAGAAGCCAAGAATAAAGCCTGGCATGTGAAAAGCACTATATAAACTACCAAAATAGTATAAAAAACCACCAAGGATAAGCTCAATTATTCTCTATACATCTCACTGAATTAATATCATAATACTAATCTCTTATTTGTGAGACTAAATATCATAATACCAAATCAATATCATACTAATCTCTTATTTTGTGAGACTAAGTATCATAATACCAAATCAATATCATATTAATCTCTTATTTTGTGAGACTAAATATCATAATACAAAGTTAATATCATACTAATCTCTTATTTTGTGAAAATTGAGAAACCACTGTATCAGAGGTGCCTTTTAAAGGGGTAGCTTCCCTTTTTATCTAAATGCTCTTATAAGAACTCTTGGAAGAATATGGCAAAAGATTTGAAGACTGTTAAATATTTAATTAATTTTGTCTTAAATCATCAAATACTAATAGAGACTCATTGCTGGGAGAAAAAAGTAGTAAATCCTCTGAAGAGATCCTTGTTTATGTGAGACTCCTTGGGATTTCCTACTCACATTGAATCATGAGATCTTATCAATTCTTCTGGTAACATGCTGTAAAACTTTGTGGTACTATAATTTAAGGAACTAGGACCTCTTCCAACCTAATAAAAATTTACAAGCTAACTTTAAATGAGAAGTGAGTTTCAGTTATCATTTGGAAAATCATTAAATTGTTCATTACATTTTTCAACCAACTATTCACTATATTGTGAACTGGTATATAAATTCAGATTATATTTATTCTTATATGAAAGATCAATAGAATGTCCTAATGCTTACTAAAGACATGAGAAAAATAACAATAACCCAGCCCCAAGTTGTAATTATTGAAATTTTGAAAATTGAAATGTTGCTGTTTGAGGAAAAGTCTTTGGATATGTTAATCCGCTGCTGTGCTAAGTTTTGGTTTCAGGTATAGGTGTCTGACACTCTTAAGACCACTAGTCCAACATTCAAGGGAATGCCATGTGCTCCTGCAGTCTGAGGATTGCTATAGGTGGACGTTTGTCTCTGGGAATGTTGAGGGAATGACCTTCTGACAGTGAAGAAGGACTTTCTTGACTTCATATCTCTACTTTGGTTAACAAGGACACTTTCCCACCTGAGCCTGTGATGTTCTGTGGCTCATTAATAAGCTTTTCTGTGTGATTAGCTGCTGACTATGTGCCATATCTGAAATCAAAGAGAACTGAAGAACAGAATTCAGAACTGATGCAGTTATGTCCTTTTTTGCTCACATAGAAAATTCCATTGAATATTTTTCATTGTAATAAGCCACACTGCTGACTTTTGACTGAATATTATACACTATCAATGTGCTACTATAGTGAGGAATCATTTTAAATGAGCATTTGAGTTACAAATACAGGTATCTCTTTCATATCACGGAGATTAGAGAAACAACTCCCCCATGATTGGGAAAATCCATGTACATTTTTTTGCCTTTCCTTTTATACCAGAGAAGTCTGGATTTTTCCTTTTTTCTTTTATAGGGTATTTACAGTACTTAATAAGCATTAATGAGTTACTAAACTTTTACAAACTCTCTATATTTCTAACCTTTGTATGTCATCTACTGGCTTTAATGTTCTTTTTTGCAAACTTTTTCTTATTTTAACTTAAAAAAAAAGAAATTGTATTTATGGTATTAAAAGACAAAATATGTTTATATTATATAATACTATACATATATTGTATGCATTTTTTAGTTTCTAAACTCTTTGTGTCATCTGCAGCTTCTACAAAACTGAAAAAAATTCCCATTTAATTTCTTATGCCAACTGAGATATATTGAAACTTCCGTGTAGAAAGTCAAGATGTAGAAGGGATACCTGTAACAGAGACCATTCTAGACTTTTAACCTTGTTAACAATACAGATACTTCTGACCTTAATCGATAGTTAATTTATAGGAGATTGATACTATAGCATCCTTTCCCGTGTATGATCATTATAACATCCTCCTTAGGGGGGAATTAAGTGGAATCACACTTAGATAAAGATAAAGACAAAAGGGGAATTTTTCAAAATTAAATGGAGCATACACTTTTGAGGAACGACGAGATAAATGTGTACACAGAATTGGCTCTCAAATACAAATGACTTTCATGGAATATGCTTTGGCCTAGAAATATAGGCTTGATTTTGTTATGCTTTAATTCTGAAATAAAGCCTGATGCCTATGAAGGGCTCATTTTACAAATCAGGATCTCATACATTTCCTTTTTTTTTTTTAATCCTTATTTTTTGTCTTAGAGTGGCTAAGTTTCAGTTCCAAGGCAGAAGAGTGGAAAGGGCTGGACAGTTGGGGTTAAGTGGCTTGCCCAGGGTCACACAACTTGGTGCACTGCTTTTTAGGGTGGATAGCAGCGATCGTATAAAATATAAGGTTTGGATAAAAAAGTCAGAGACACCCAGGACTTAAATTTTCTCAAGTTTCCCACGTGGGTTCCTAATTTAATGTTACTAAATTGTATCAAGACTGGTTTTATAGCAGGAACACCAGAAACCTCCACATGGGCCAAGCAGCCCTTCGTGGAAGACCCTCCGTCAGAGCCGCCACCCGCTGAAACCTGGCCTTGGGAAATCTGAGACAGCTGAAACTCGACTGCAGATTAAGTAGATGGTGGGAGCGGGCCACTAGGACGCGCAGACCCGTGATGATTGTGTTACCTGGAGGACATGTGAGCTCTGCCTTTTCCCTGTGCCATTCTCTCTAGGAGGTTAACTTGCCCCTGACTGATGTGTCCACACTCCCACCATGGCTAGCAAGACCGCGACACTCTCCTGTGTCCTTCCCGATTCTAACTCAGGGATGCAATTGGTGAAGCTACCCTTGGAGCGAATGAAAGCATTTAAGACTCTCCTTAGTGACCCGCGAGAGTGAGATCGTGACGGTTACGAAACATCATAAAGATTCTCTCCCTATCTTTGGCAGAGATTATCGATAAGATCATGAGGTCACACAGGAGGTGCCCGTCTCCTCCCTTTGGCTCACACGCCAGATTTTCAAGGGTGGAATCTTTCGGAGGGAGCCATTGTGGGGCCCTTATCGGTGATCCAGGAAAAGGCGGACCACTCGCGGATCATCGTGGGAAATGGGGAAATGGATAACTGATGCCCGATGACTGATGTAGAGTTTTATCCTCATTGTAACCAGGCTTTAAGAGTATCAGGTCCGATGCCCGCCTCAATAAGCCAAACACGATGCCAGGTGAGGCAGGTAAGAAGGATGAAGGATAATTAATTTAATCTTGTCACAAGATGTTTTCCTAGTATGGCTCCATGGATACAGGGAGTAGGAGATAAGAATCTTCTGAAGAATGTTGCAGGAAGATGACTAAGCCTCTGCCTCAGCACATGGTGGACTCTGGAAGATTCCTAAAGTGGGAGGCCACCGCGGGCTAGTTGTCCCGAAGCCTTCCAGACGATGTTGGCCAGCTTTGGGCTTCCCGATTGCCATGATGGACGGACTCTTGGTCATGTGGTCAGGGAGTATAATTAAGAACTCACCGCAGTCAGTTTAGGGGCATTTCTGGACCTTACGTAACCACTCAGACATCTTAAATGCTGCTCTGACTGTATTACTGAGGAACCATCGACCTCCATCATTGGTGGCTGCTAGCCTTGCCAATAAAACCGACTGAGCTTGGACCTTTGGTGCCTCGGTTTCTCATCATCGCAGATTTAACTCCACACCATGATTGATGAAAGGCCTTCGCCCGACGCCCTGCATTTCTCTAGTGGACAGATGAGATGACGTTGTGCCTCGGTGACTGGGACGCCTGCACCCAGGGGTCCAGGAAGGCAGCAATCATCTCCAGACTACTCTTCTCCCCGTGCCGCCAGGCCTATGGCTCTGCATGCAGTGGATGCTTTTAAAATGTCGGCTGGACTGACTGGACGAACAGAATGGCCTTCGTTACCAGGCCAAACACAGAGAAAGTCCTCTCGTGGGGTTTTTTGGCACCAAAAACAATTTTAGAGCCGAGAGGGGCCTTTTTCATCATTTACTGCCACCTCGCCCCCACCACACTTTTTATAGATAAGAAAACCCGCTTTTAGCCTCAATGCCCAACCACCCTTTCCCTCAAAAAAGTGGTCCAACTCATGGGAGGCAGAACACCCCACAGAATTTGTTTTATTCTTGCCAGAAAACATACAAAACTGACCCTCCCCTTCCCTGGTCCCCAGCAGCAGGCGCCCACCCTGCCGCTCTGATGGGCTCCCCTCGTTCCCAGGCCAGTCCAGGTCTGAGCGGCAGGGGAATATGAGGAGGGAGAAGGCAGACCTATGACTTGCCCTTCTGCCCTTTCTAGTGTGGGAGCCAGCAAGAAAAGGGGCCCTACCAGAACCTTACCCATCGTGGCCACCTGCAGGGGGCAGGAGACTGACGTCAAAGAGGGCCTTCCCTGCCCAGAGGCGGGCACCAAAGATGTGGCGGCAGGGCCGGCGGCCAGCCGTGAAAATAGAGCAGCTACAGGAGGCCAGGTCTGCCCCCACGGTGAAGGCGGCTCCCCGGCCTGCCCCCTCCAACACGAAGCCCCCCCCTTCTGCCGGCTGGATGCCCACCCCGTGGCGTGCCAGCGCCAGCTCCTCGGCCACCAGGGCCGCTGCCTCCCCGGGTCCCACTGCCCGGTAGCGCTCGGCCACCTCTTCCGCCTGCAGCCCCTGCAGTTCCACAGGCAAGCTCTCAAGGTCCAGCAGGCCTCGGACGGAGCCTGCCAGAGACGAGTCCCGGCCCAGGGCAGAGAAGAGCTTCTGCCTGTGAGCCTCGAGGTGGTCCACAAAGGGGCAGTTCTCCCCACGATGGTATGCCCAGCAGGCGACCCACGTGCCTTTGTGTGGATGCCAGGTCTCCAGAAAGTGGCGGAGGAACTCGAGGGGGGCAACGTCTTCGAGATCACTGAGGTACTGGCTGTAGACTTTGGGGGAGGCTGCGTGTGCCAGATTGTGCAGGAGGTTGACTATGTGCCGTTCCCCGGGCACAGCCAGCTCCCGGGCCCTGCGCCCCAAGGCCTCCAGGACCTGGGCACGGCACACCTGTACTCGGGCACAGGGCAGGACTTCCTCCACAGTGTCTACACCCGCGAGGCAGGACACACCAATGGTAAGACACTCCACCAGGGCCTTGATCTCAGGCACGCTCTGCACCAAGGAGGCCACGATGAAGACCAGCAGGTCAGGCGTGCCCCTGCGGGCAAGGCAGTAGGCCACCTCGCGACCTCGCCCGTTGGCATCCTGGCAAAGGACAGAGTAGAGCTCGAAGTCTCCAGGAAGGCTGGCTGCCTGGTCCAAGAAGAGGAGGCGGGGGAAGGAGCGCGCCAGCTGCCGCATGTGCGACGTGGCCAAGAAGATGCAGTTGAGGATGGCCACGTCTTCTTGGAAGACCAGCTTGACCTTGGCCCCGGGGTCGGCCCGGAAGAGCGCGTGCATCTCCCCAAGCAGCTTGCACATGCCCTTGTCCTTGGCCCGGCTGTAGTCCTCCAGATTCCAGACCAGGTCGGGGGCCAAGAAGCGCTTGGAGACGCTGTTGGTGATGCGGATGGGCAGCCCCAGGCTGGCCTCCAGCTGGCTCCGCCTGAAGCATCTGGAGAACTCCCGCGGCGACAGCTGATGGTTGTGCTGCAGCTTGGCCTCCGTCACCACCAGCCGATCCTTCTTGGGGCCCAGGCGGAGGGTGATGAGAGCCGGGCAGTCGATCTTCTGGCTTCTGGAAGGAAAGAGCAGGAGGGGAGAAGAAAGGTGAGAAAAGGAGAACCCAAGGGATGGCTGGGCAGCACCACAGACGGCGGAGCGCAAGTGGGCCTGGGCTGCCCTCTGGCTGCAGGAGAGATTCCATGGAACCCCTCTTCCACACGGGCATCTCCAGATGCCATCTCTCTCCCCCCCAGACCGGCCACTGCCAGGGCCCACCACCACTCCCCCCCCCTTGGCCAGACCCTGGGCACTGCCCGTGACGCTCACTCTTGTCCTCCCCTTGGGCTCCCCGGTGGCTCCCATAGCTGAACCCAAGACTCCATCTGGGTCAGGCCTCCCTGAATCCCTCCTCTCCCCACAAGCAACCTTGGGGGACCCTAGGCACAGTCCTGAGGGCGGCCCCAACTCCCCACCCAGCCTCCCGCTTCAGGAGGTCCCAGGAAACGGGCACTCACTGCTGGTCTCGCTGCACCACGCTCTGCCCCACGTAGGTACCGCTGTGCTTGCAGATGAGGCGCACAAAGCGGAAACGCAGGGTGGAGGCCAGGCTGGGCAGGTAGGGCAGTGGCGGCTGGCGCAGGGAGATCAGGGGCTTGAGGCTGGCAATGATGAAGAGCACTTTATGCCGCTCACACCAGTCATCGAAGAAGCTGCTGAAGTGGTGCCACGTGTGGAACTCCAGGCCCAGACCCAGCTCGCCCATGGCAGCCCGGCCTTTCAAGGCTTCTTGCTCCAGCTGCAGGGTGGATGGACAGACGAATGGATGGATGGATGGAAGGATGGATGGACAGAGGGCCATGAGGCTCTTCCCACCCTCACACCAAACATCCTAGGGGACACCCAAATCTTCTTTGCTTGGAAGAGGGAGGTGCCCAGAGACAAGGAACAGAGAGGGCAGCAAAGGGGCAGCTGGGAGCCCGGACTCCCAAGCCCGCTTCTGATTTCACTGGCTGAGAGACTTCAAGCCGCCTATCTTCCGCAAGCCTCAGTTTCCTCATCTCAAAAATGGGCGTAGTAATTCCTAGACTCAGGTCTTCTTAGCTGAGACCTAGCTTCCTATTTTACTGAAAAATCTGAGGCCACCTCATGTCCCCTTCTCTCATCCCCTCCCACCCAAGGGCCTTCTGTCCCTCTCTCCTCCTTCACCCCTGGGGTCTCACTCCTCACCGAAGACGACCCCTCGCTTAGCTCTCATCTCTCCCTGGAGTGGAGCCTAAAAACCACCAGTGGGGTCTCCCCAAACCCCCACTTCCTCCATCCATCCTCACTCTGCTCTGGCTTGTCCTCTGCCCCTCGTGTCTAAACTTCCAGTCACCCACCCAAACAGCTCTCCAGTGGCGCCCGGGGGCTCTGAGGGGCCAGGCCCAGAGGCCTGTTCCCAATCTTCCTCCTCCTGGGGCTCTGCAGCCTCTGCCACCGCCAATCACTCCCCATGGCTGCTCTCCTCCCTCTAGGTTTTGGGCTCTCTCCCTAAATATGGCCCAAAGACATTGAATTCAGCATTTCCATACCTGAGCCAAGAGCTTTCCTCCTCGCCCCCCTCCCCCATCCTCCCGGCCTCCTCCCGCTCTCGGCCCCCCACATCCTAGGTCTGTCCATTTCACCCCGGCACCTTCTCGCCTCAGTCCCTGCCCCCGCCCCACGCTGGGGATGCCGGAGGAGCAAGAGGGACAAGGGCAGCGAGAGCTGGAAATGGGGCTAGCCCCCAGGAAAGGTCAGGAGGAGCTCAGACCTAGCCGGGTTAAGAATGGGACTGAGGCGACGCCAGGCCTGGGGAATCAAAGTAAAGGGTCAGAGGTCGTGGCCCGGCCGGGAACCAGTCTGGGCTGCACCGCCCCTGCACCGCCCCGACCCCACCCACCCCCTCCCATCACCATGGAGACCGCCGCCGCTCCAGCTCATCACCCCCGTCACCATGGTGACCAAGGCCGCTGCTTCCCTCCTCCCCCCATCATCATGGCCACCCACCCCACCCGGCCTATCGTGTTACCATGGAGACGAGAGCGGCCTCGGCCTCTGCCTCCGCCCCTGCCCCCTCCTCCGAGAGACGGCTGCGCTGAGCGAGCCCCGGAGCAGCGGCCTGGGAGACAGGACCACAATGCCCTGCGCACCCTCAGCGCCCCGCCCCTTCCGCACATGCTCCCGAAGATTCCCGCGGAGGGGTGGGGGGGGTGTCGACCCCTCCCCCAGGCGCACGCGCAAAGTTCTTCCCAGTACTGGACAGAAGCAGTGGCTGTCCGGCCAAGGTGAGCGCATGGCTTCCTGGGAATTGTAGTCTCTCACTGAACTACTTCAGCTTCCCTCCTCCCCCCCCTTCGCGAGCCTCAGAGTGAAGCCGCCAGCCATTGGCGGCCTGCAGGTGGAGCTTTGGAAAAAAGCCTATGCTGTTTCCATAGCGACGGTGAGAGGTTGATGGGGCGACCTCAGGGCGGAACCCAATATCCTCGGGGCGGGGCCTGATTGTCGGTTTCCCAGATACAGAACCTGAAGATGTCTATGGGCAGGCCTTGCTTGTGACTCCCGCAGGGGCGGAGTCTTCCCTCAGTTATTTCGTCTACCGCGTGCTTTGTATACATTCGTTTGCACGTTAGCCCTGCCATTAGACTGTTAATTCCATGAGAACAGGGCCCGTGTTTTGCCTCTTTCTGCATCTCCCGCGCTTCCCAGAATGCCTGGCACGGTAACAGGCGCTTAATGAGAGATAGGCGTGGGGTCTGATATCCATGGGCAGGGCCCGAGGAGGCGGGGCCGGAAGTTTAGGAATTGCGGGGTGGGGTGAGGGGGACTGAGACTAGTAGGTTCCTCGGGGGCGGGGCCTGAGCCCAGGCTGTTACCCAGAGGCGAGGCCTGAAGTCTGTGAGCCTGAAGAAGCCGGCTTGGAGGCCTGAGGAGGGGGTTCCTGAGATCTATGAGCGAGGACTGAGTTTAATCTGTTTCTCTTGGGCTCAGCCTGGGTCTGATGGCTTGATCCCTGGGGCACGGGGTCCAGGCGCTGCTTCAACCCTTTGGAAAGCCAGGAGGATCAGTTCTAGGACCCGCCCCCCCCCACGCCCCCGGAGTACCGGCTGGACCCCCCTGGCTGGTCATAGGCTGTTGGATGGCAATTGGATACCAGCCATCTCTTAGGCGGGTGGCCCAGCGTGAGGCCATGTCTTGCCCCCAAGCCCAGATCCACCTCCTCACTCTGGGCTTTGACTTCTTGGGGCTCAGCAAAACAGGCAGTAGGGTGCATGAGCAGGTCTTCCATTGGGGGGAGAGGGGTGTCAGAGGGGGCAGACCAGGGCACTGGGTTCAGATCCTGTTTGTATGTTAGGGACACTCACACACCCGGTGTTTCCTTTCACCCCCGTACTTCCTCGCCATCTGTTGAAAGTCAGTCCTTGGCCCTCTCTGTCCTACCGACTTGCCCCTACTCTGCAGCCTTTTTTAAAGCACTGATATTTCAGAAAGATGTTCATTAACTGCAGAATCTTCCTGGTGATGAAAAGCCTCGAGGAAAGAAAACTAGGGGGAGAGGACATGAGGGAAGAACAGACACCCAGTTTGGGCCCAAAGGGCAGAACCAGGAGCCAGAGGACCCATTTAGGTTTGAAACCAGAAAAAGCTCACTAACGATTGGAGTTGTCTCAGTGTGGAAGGGCAGACCCTCCTTGGAGATCCATGAACAGTGGCCTGAAGACCACGTCAGTTGTGTCGGTGGGAACTCCTTCAGGCTAGTGGAGGACACATTGAAGTGTCCTCCAGTTCAGGCATTTGGTGATCTGGGAATTCCTCTCTTCCTCTTCCTCCTTAGTGCTGTCAGATGAAGACCAAAGGACTTCATTTACTCACATTTCCCCTTACCCCAATACCAGGTAAACCCTTGTTTCAGTCAGTACGTGGCACATAGTAGGTACTTATTAAATGGAACTGAATGAATGTGTCTACTGTGGCCAAAACTCGTCCCCAGGAGCCAAGCTTCACCCCTGGCTAGGGCTCAGATAAAAGCTACACAGTCCCATCTGGAGCCAGGCTAGAGCCTTTCCAGCTGGGAGAACTCCCTCCACCCTGAGGTGAGGAAACCAAGGATCGAGGCCAAGGAACCCTTCAGATACAGTTGGGACTAGATAAGGTCTGAAGTCCTTTGCAACTCTTGAGATTGTGCCTCTCTCAGGGTCATACCCCTTACCAGACTGGGAACTCGGGTTTATGTGATATATCGGCAGCCTTCAGATACCTGGCCTGAGGCCTGGGATTGGTCAGCCCTCCTCATCCTGTGGGGAAGCTCACTCAGCAAACCAAAGATCCAATCCACTGACCAGCAAGCATTTCTCAAGTGACTCAGATGTAAGAGGCCCAAGGAAGTTTACTGGAGATCAGCGAGCATCACAAGGAAATTGGGTCTGGGGACCAAGCCAAAACCTTCCTCCATGTTCCCAGATGCCCTTCCGAGGTCACACCACTTCAATTCCTTCCTGCAGCCCTTTCCAAGGGGATACCCCGCTTCAGTGAAAAGGCCATTGGATTTGAAGTTAGATGTGTGGGCCCTGCTTAATACTTTTGGTAGTCACAACCTCTCTGGGGCTCAGTAAATGAAGAAGGCTCTACTCCTATGATGATGGCCTGGGAGTTCCGGAGGGGCAAATTTAAGCCACTCCCACACCAAAGGAAACCCTTTACTGGGTTAGCCAGACTGCCTGCCAACTCTAGGCTGGGTGTTTGCCACCCATGGGAACCAGAGCCCCGGAAGCCCCAAATCTCTGTCCTCTAGTTTCGAAGCAACCCAGTCCACACAGCTCAATCCCATTTCCTGGTCATTCTTTAGAGCTATAAGGGGCCTTAGGGGCCATCTATTTCAATCTAATTTTACAGATGAGGAAACTGAGGCCCAACAAAAGGGACTTGCTCAGAATCAACTACCCCACAGCTTAGTCTCAGGACACAAATAGAAGCAACTAAGAATTCCTCTAGAAAAGCACTAGTTCCCTTGAGCCTTTGTCCTAGGAACCTGATTACCCATATTATGGAGACCCAAGGAAGGAGCTACGGGAGATTTCCCAGACTTCACTCATGGCAGCAGCAACAGGAGCCAGGAGCAATAGGAGATATCTGGAGGGGATCTGGCTCCCAGGCTTGAACCCCACATCCCCAAAGGCCTGGAGCTCAACCCAGAGCTCACTCAGACTGACCTGTGTGGGTGACATAGCGTCCTAAGCTCCAGAAGAAGCCATTTCTTTTTTTCCCCCCTTTTCCCTGCCTGCCACCCAGTAGGAACTTTGGGATAATGTCTGGGATCGGAGGGAATGCCAAAGGCCACTCTAGAGCAACGGTCGGCAGCCTTTTTGGCTGTGGGAGCCATAAACGCCTGGGGAAGGAGGAGCATGGAGGTGGAAGGCGCTAGAATATGGGGTGGGGGCTGAAGGGGCACATCCTGGGGTTCTGCCCAGACTGGCCAGTCGGGAGGTGGAGCCAGATATGGCTTGAGAGCCATATGTTGCTGACCCCTGCTCTAGAGGAACAGAGAGCAAACCCCTGCCTTCGCTTCTCAACAGACCACCCAGGAAGGGGCCCCATGCCAAAGCCTGTGAGTCATATGCCCTTCCCGGCTCTCTCCTCCCTTCCAGGGCAGGCCCAGCAGCCATGGGCCCAGACTGGGCTGCTGAAGGAGGGCCGAGCTCATGTGGGATCCAGCTAAAGGCCAGCTGGCTCCTTACATCCCTTCTTACACACATCATCTCTCCTCCCCACCACCTCTGTCCCTTAGCTCTCACCCATCCCATTTGTCTTAGGGGACAGGAAAGGGGAAGGGAGGATTCTGGGACAGCTGCTGAGGACAAAATCACTTTGGCCTCCACACACAGGTGGACTTTGGGATCTCCAAGCACTTGTCCTTCCCCAAGGGAGGTTGAAAGGGAGCTCCCTGCTATCTGGATGTCGGCATCCTGCTGGTGGGGGTGGGCAGGGGGGAGCAAGTTCCAAGGCTCAAGGCTCAGGGGCCCCTCCCCAGCTGTCCCTGAGCAGGTCCATGTGGAACAAGGCAGCTCCCACCACGAGGCGGGCAGCGAAGAGGTGTCGGCAGGGGAGGTGTCGGGCTGCGTGGATGGAGCAGCTACAGCGGGTCAAGGCTGCGTCCAGGAGGAAGTCCGAGGTCCCATCCTGCAGAGTGTAGCCCGTGCCAGTCCAGCGGAAGCCCCTGACCCCGTGCTGCCGAGCAAAGGTCAGCTCCTCAGCCACCAGGCCAGCCAGCTCCGGCCCACACACGGCCCGGAACCTGGACAGCAGCTCCCAATCTTCCTCTTCCGAGGAACTCCTGGGCCGCTTCCTAGCCCCTGCCCTGTCTTCCCTGGCCCCAGCTGGTCTCCCCCTTCCCTGAAGTTCTCCCAGCATGCCCCCTGTCTCCTCTCTGTCTCCCAGCTGCATCATTTGGCCTCCATCCCACAAATGCAGCCCCCTCTCCCCTCTGTCCTCCAGATGGGCCCCTCCCTGTCCCAGCTCTGCCCCTCTGTCCCCTGGCTGTGCCTCCCTTTCTCCCAGTGGTCCCCTGCTGTCTTCTCTGTCCTCCAGTTGTATGCCTCTCTCCCACAAATGGAATCCTCTCTCCACACTGTCCCCCAGTTGTACCCCTCTCTCCCCTAGCTGTATCCTCCTCTCCCCTCTACTCCCCAGCTGTACCCCCCTCTCCCACAAAGGCAGCCCCCTCTCCCCTCTGTCCCCCAGCTGCCTGGCCCTCTCCTCTCGATCCCCCAATTGTACACTCCTCTCCCACAGGTACACCCCTCTGTCTCTCAGCTCCATAGTACTGTTCCCCGGCTGCATCTCCTTATCCCCTCTGGTCACAAACTGTACATCCTGCTCCCCGAAATGTCTCCCCCACTCACCTGGGCCTCGCAACTGGCTTCCCCTGTCCCCCGGGTCTCCTAGCTGTATGCCTCCCTCTCTCACCTGAGTCCTCCTGTCCCCTCTG
>NC_058132.1:8808979-8836716 GCF_016433145.1 Gracilinanus agilis | reverse complement strand
CCCAAAAGCTTTTAAAGCCTGCTTTGTCCCGTCCCGTCCCTCCCTCCCCCGGGTGCCTTTGAGCTCCGCCCTCTGTCCCTGAAGCCCGCCCCCTCCGAAAGATTCCATCCTAGAAGGTCCCACCCCCTCCCTGAATGCCTTTCCTGGGCCCTGCCCCCTCTACAGGCTCTAGTCTAAGAAGTTCCGCCCCCAGCAAGAAAGGACTCTAATGCCCCACCCCCTCCCTTAAAAATGCTTCTACCAAACCCCTCCCCAACTTGACAGTTGCGCAGGATCAAGGAAGGCACTGCAGCCAAACGCTGCGCATGCGCCTAGATTCGTGCTGTGCACGAATATAACCCCATTCCCCCGCTCCTCCCGGGAGTTGAGGAGGTGCGGGGTACTCATTGAACAGCGCAGGCAAGCAGGGGCAGGGATTCAGTGCGCAGGCGCAATTTGGCGGCTGCGTGTCTGTACTCACTCCATGGCAGCAGTGGAAGGCGCGGAGGCGGCGGTGGCCCCGGCGGAGTAGGTGGTGGCAGAGGAAGGAGAAAGCCGAGTGCGCAGTGCGCCGAGGCGCAGCAGGGATTGCTGGAGGGAGCTATAGAGCCATGGCCCCGGGCGGGCGGGTGGACGAACGGACGGACGGACGGACAGTCTGGGTATAAGCTACTATGGCAGGTGCAAAGAAGGGAAATGAGGCGGCCCCAAGAGCGGGTGTGGATATAGGGCGGAGCGCAGCTCGGGGGATCCCTCC
Source organism: Gracilinanus agilis (assembly GCF_016433145.1). NCBI lineage: Eukaryota > Metazoa > Chordata > Mammalia > Didelphimorphia > Didelphidae > Gracilinanus > Gracilinanus agilis. Next base: position 8,835,980 of record NC_058132.1, on the reverse strand, counting down.
GCGTCCCGCCTCCTGTCATTAGGTCCCTCCCCCAGAGAGCGCGCCCAGCTAGGGGTTCCCAAGGGGCCTCCCCCTCATCCCAGGGCCTCTGCTTCTTACTCTGTAAAGTCAGGGTTTGCTGCCTCCTCCTGCCAGCCAGACTCTGTGGCCACCCCACCTCGACGTGGCCTCTGCCTTTTCATCTCCTTGTGCCCATTCAAATGCCATCCCCTCCTGGCAGTCACCACCTGGCTCTGGGATACCAAACAAGTGCGAGTGACCTAGAGGCCGTCCAGCCTGAACTCCGTCTGCCTTTGAATCACGGCTGGGGAGGGAGGGGAGCAGCTAGGTGTCACAGAGGATAGAGTGCCAGGCCTGGGGGGGAGGTCCTGAGTTCAGATGTGGCCCTAGACATTTCGTAGCTGTGTGAACCTGGGCAAGTCACTTAGCCCTTGCACTTTTTTTCTTCCCTTTAATTTTTGTTTAGACAATTTTTCCATGGTTACATGATTCAGGATTCCCCCTCCCTGAGCTGAGGAGCAATTTCATTGGGTTTTACTTGTATCATTGTTCAAAATCTATTTCCATGTTTTTCCTATTTGCAGTAGAGGGATCCTTTAACATCAAAACTCTAACCACACACCTCCCAGGGCTTACCAATCCAAATTGGCAAGTTGGCAAGGGAGGTATCACCTTCTCCTTAGGAAGAGACATCTATGGTGGAGGAGGCCTTGGCGGAGAGGCTATCATCCTTAAAATAGTTTTTCAGTTGGAAGCACAGCAGCCTATTTGCCCAAACCCATAAAGCAGCAGGCCTGTGTCCATCTATAATTTTTGGAGGTTTTGTTCAAAGGATGTGTGTTTATGTTGTTTCATTTCATCCCACAACTTTTCTTTTTTTTTTCTTTTTTTTTTTTTATGAATGTTGCCCCAGTTCTCTGCTGCTGAGGCACCAGTTCAAATAAAGATTGGCTAGTTCAGTATAGCCAACTAGACAGTGGTCCCTTAAAATGAATAGTTCCCTTTGTAACTCTCCAAATGGGAACTGGATTTTTTTTTTAATATTATCCGAGACATGATAATTATCCTTAGCTTGATTTCAAGTATAAATGGTTGTACCCATCCCCAGGAAAATTGTTTTCATAATTACTATTTTATAACTTGATGTAAAAAATAATTTATTAACTCATAACCTGTCCTCTGTTTGCACTTGCTCCCTAAAATGAGTGATGTTAATTAGAAAGAGATATGTTGAATAAAACTATGTTATGGAATGGAAAAAAAAAAACTCTAACCACATCCCTGTCACACTATGTGATCAATCATATTTTTCTAATGCATTTCTGCTCCCACAGTTCTTTCTCTGGATGTGGAGAACGTATAGTGTTCTTTCTCCCAACTTCCTTAGAATTGTCCTGGATCATTGCATTGCTGCTAGTAAAGTCTGTTATGTTCAATTGTACCACAGTGTATCAGTCTCTGTGTACAATGTTCTTCTAGCTCTGCTCCTTTCACTCTGCATCAATTCCTGGAGGTCTTTTCAGTTCACATGGAATTCCTCCAGTTCATTATTCCTTTGAGCACAATAGTATTCCATCACCAACAGATACCACCATTTGTTCAGCCATTCCCCAATCGAAGGGCATCCCCTCATTTTCCAATTTTTTGCTACCACAAAGAGCACGGCTATAAGTATTTTTGTACACGTCTTTTCCCTTATTATCTCTTTGGGGTACAAACCCAGCTGTGGTATGGCTGGACCAAAGGGCAGGCAGTCTTTTAGCGCCCTTTGGGCATAGTTCCAAACTGCCCTCCAGAATGATAGGATCAATTCACAACTCCACCCGCAGCACATTAGTGTCCCAATTTTGCCGCATCCTCTCCAACATTTATCGCTTCCTTTGCTGTCATATTTGGCCCTTGCACTTCTGCCTTAGAGCTGATATTAAGACAGGCAGCAAGGGATAAACAAAAGTGGATGGCAGTATTCTGGGCCAGTGGGTGCCAACGGGTACGGAGCTGACCAGAAGAGTGGGCGCTTGTTAGAAGGTTTTATTCCAAGTGCAAAGTGCTTTCTTCCGTCTGCCTGAAATGGCTCTTGCTGCAGAGGCAGGCAGCATCAATGGGCATTTACGGAGCACCACCTGCTTGGGGTCAAAGCCGAGAAAACGTCCTTTCCCCTGGGCTGGCCCCTGGATGCTTTGCTAGGACAGCAGCCTGGCCTCCCCTCCACCTGAGCTCATTGTCTCTGGAGGCAAAGGATCTGCATTCGAATTCTGCCTGCTGCCCACTTGCCTCAGTCACCTCATCTGCAACATGAGGGCAGGATTCCCTGGAACGAGATGGAGACCGCGAGTCTGAGGGCCCAGAGGCCACCCCACTGGGGTTTGAGCCCTGTTTTGCTAGGAGGGTGGATGATCCTTTGGCCCCAGCTTTCCCCGTCGCTACCCTCAGGGTCTTTTCTCCCTCCCCTGCGGCTAATCCTCTCACTTTACTGGGGAGAGATTAAAGGACGGGCCACGTCACACAGATGGTCAGCATAGCATCAGGTGGGGCTTGAGGCCAAGACCTCGAGCCCAGCCACCTGCCGCCCTGCCCAGCCTGTCAGACCCTCCGATTGGCCCCCATCCCACCGTGCCTCAGCCCCATTTACCCCCAGTCCTCCAGGGACGCAGGCGCGTGCACCTGCCAGCAGCCTGAAACCCAGGGCCCCCTCCCTCCCCCTGGACCCAAGGGCAAACGGGGGCGGGGGGCCTGGGTGGGGTTCTCGAGGACTTTTTGTTGGGGCGGAGGGGCCAAGCAGAGGGAGTGAGTTGTCTAGAGAGCATTGCAGCCAGGTTGCATCAGCCCCGGGTGGTGCAGGGAGTGGGGGGATTCTCCGGGGGCCCCAGCTCCCCTGGCAACCACTGCTGATTGGCTGGGTCCTGTGGCAGGCAGAGGGGCACCCTAGGGAGACTGCCTGAGCACAAAGAGGGGGAGGGGCCCCGGGCTCAATTCTGGAGCCTCGCCGGGCCCCATTCACTCTGGCCCCAGCCCCTTCCCCTCCCGGCTCCGGAGGCCCAGCCAGCTCAGCCCAGATCCCGACCTCGCTGCCGGACGCCTGGGTCCCGGTGGACTTCGGAGGCCGGGGGCCAAGGCCAGAGGCAGTAGGGGAAAGGGCAGGCTGTGGGCTGGGGGAGACATGGGGGTGGAGACTCCAGCTTCCCGGCTGGCCTCCGGCGGTAGGGCAGGGAGCGCCCGTGGGCATCCTCTTGGGCCCGCCTTTGGGCGCGCATGCGGACGGGGCGTGCTCCCTCTCCCACGCGGGCCAGGTGGGGCTGCCGGCTTAGTATCGTCCGCAGAGCGGAGAGGGAAGCGGGACCCCCGCGTAGCGCCAGGCCGCCTCCCTTAGTCTTGGCTGTTCACTTGGGGCCGCTGTGGATCGATCCTCGCCTGCAGTGTGGCCCCAGCCGCAGGGGCAGCGAGACCTTACCGGGGTGGAACAATGGAGGGCTCTCTTTCTGGTGGGTCCCGCTCGCCCGGGACGGGTCGCCCCTACCCGGATTTGCCCCCTCTCCTCTGCCCATTTCCGGGGGTTGCTGCCCCGAACGCTGGGAAAGGCCCAGGGCTAGGCTATCCTGGGGAAACACGGAGAATGCCCAGACTGGGAGCCGGCAAGCCCCCAGACCCGGAATGAAGACGCAAACCGTAATCCACAGCTCAGCCCGGGCCACGCGGGCCATCGAGGCCAGTGATGGCAAACCTTTTAGAGATGGCCTGCGGGCCCAGCCCCCACCCCCCACGCTGAGTGCCGTGCTGCTCCCCTCGGAGACCTGGCGCCATGCTCTGCCCCCCCCCACCACCACCAAGTGCCCCCCTCCTACCCCAATGCTCCCATTGGGCTGCCGGGCAGAGGAGAGGGAATAGGAGGAATGTCCTCAGCAAGTGTAGAGAGGGGGAGGGGCAGCTCCACTGGAGTCCCTCTGCCTTTCTGGTAAGGAACTTGAGGTGGGGGCGGCCCTGTGCCCACAGAGAGTGCTCTGTGTGCCATCTCTGGCACCCATGCCAGGGGTTCACCATCACTGAGCTAGGCCATTTCACCACCCTAAACCTCTTCTAGAAATAAACACTTCCATACTTCAGACTGAACTGAGTTTTGAGCCTCAGATTCTTTGGGCAGGAGCTAACAAAACTGCCATTGTCCCTGACGTGCCATTTGGGAAACTGAAGCCCCGTGGAGACTCCGGCAAGATCTGAACCCAGTCCCTCTGACTCCAGCAAGCACTCTGACCCACACCTGGAAGGGGAGGGAATGGAGGGAGAAACCCAAATCTGGAAAACACCAAAGCAGCATCTAGAACTAGGCATTCCCGACAAATGAAGACCCTCCATCTTAGGGAATTCACCACCTCTCCAGGCAGCCCCTCCCTTGGGTGGGGGGAGCTGACACAAAGCTTAAAGTCTCCCCCTGCTGTATGGGGCAAGCAGAGCAAGGCTCACCCTCTTCCACCATCAAGAACTTGAAAACACGGAGCACGTCCAGCTCCCTCCAACTCGAGCCTTCTTTCTCCTTCCACCTCTGCCACAAATCCTCCTAAGAGCCATCATCATCCCAGTCATCTGCCTCTGGATGCTTTCCACTGAATGGATGGGGGGTGGGTGGAAGGATGGATGGAAGGAAGGAAAGGGATGGATGAGTGGGTGGGTGGAAGAATGATGGGTGAGTGGATGGATGGATGGGTGGATGGAGTTCTTTAGTGAAAAGGTCTTTATTCAGCACTCACTTAAAAGTCCCTGGGGGGCAGCTGGGGTAGCTCAGTGGATGGAGAGCCAGACCTAGAGATGGGAGGTCCTAGGTTCAAATCTGACCTCAGACACTTCCCAGCTGTGTGACCCTGGGCAAGTCACTTGACCTCCGTTGCCTAGCCCTTACCACTCTTCTGCCTTGGAGCCAATACATAGTATTGACTCCAAGACCGAAGGTAAGGGTTTAAAAAACAAACAAATAAATAAATGAAAATAAAAGTGCCTGCCCTCACAGAGAGCATTCAAAGAGCTACCATGCCTGCAATGCCCACTATGGGCCCTTCCTCCCATTGGCAATTCCCAGAACCTCCATTTGGGGAAGGGAGCCAGACCAGCCTCGTCTCTCTACAAGTCCACCTCCCCAGATAGACTTCCCTTTTGCTTGTATTGGTGGCCTCAGGGCCCAGCACAGTGCCACCTCACACATAGCAACTCTTCCCGGGCACACTTTGTGCTGAACTATTATAGGTGATGGGGTGGAGGGGCAACATGCGGGCCCCAGCTCCTGCCCCGACCCAAGGAAGCTGGCATTTCATGGAGGAGGCAGACTGAAAGGGATCCTGAGCTGGGCTGTGGCCACATGAGTCTGAATCTTGTCTGTGGCCCCCTTTCCCCTCTCGAGTCTCTTCTTCACTCTGGTAGTCAGTCCTGCCCCCCCCCCCGGCCTCCTTACAGCTCCCCCAGAGCACCCAAGGGTCCCAGGCCAGGTATCAGACTAGATCATGAGGAGATGGCTTGGAGAAGGGGAGAGGTGAGGAAGCTCCCCTTGAGTGGGGCTGCCACTAAGGAGGCTGGGAAGCAGGGGCTCTGGGCATCCGGCTCACAGAGGGCATTCTGGTCAAGCGGTCTGTGCTTCCGACAGTGCTCCCCAAACACCCAGAACCTTCCAGAGAAGACAGCCAACTGACCTCAGCCCCCTGCCTGGGACCTGCCTGGCTGAGAGCCCTGCAGCGCCTACACTGGGCTCCTGGGGAGAGACTGGCATTTTAAAGGGTTTACACACTCAACACGAATTTCTTAGGGCAGCCAGATGGCACAGCGGCTAGAAGAGGAATCAGGAAGACCCGAATTCGAATGTGACGTCAGACACTTATAAGCTGCGGGACCCTGTGGAGTCACTTAACCCTGTTTGCCTCCGTTTCCCCAAACGTCAAATGTGCTGGAGAACAAAATGGCATCTCTGCCAAGAAAAGCCCAAAAGGGGTAACGAAGCATCAGAAGCATCTGGAACAAGTGGGAAGGGCACAAAGAAAAGCCAAGCCAAGGGCTCTGCTCCCGGGGGCAGGAGGGGGAGACGGCAGGCAAACACCTGGACCTGGGAGATGAAGACAGAGGGAATAAACAGGAGGGCGTCCCCGGGGAAGGCTCAGGGCTGGAGGGCAGGCGGGAGGGGGGCTCCTATGGGAAATGGGGTCCGAGCTGCCGCGAAGCCAGGAGGTGAAGGAGAGAGAGGAGGGAGGCGAGAGAGGATGCCCAGCCCACCTCTGCCTCTGGCCTCCCCCCTCCAGCCCCTCCTCCTCCCCGCCAGCCCTCTGTAGGCTCACTTGGTACCCAGGCTAACCCGTCTCCAAGCAGCAAGTCTCCATAGCAACCGTCTCCTGCAGCTCCTTCTCCGCCAGCCCCTCCCCTGGGCTGGTAGAAACTGCCTCAGAGCTGTTGTTGATTAGGCGCAGAAGCACCTGAACTTCCCTGCCCCAGCCCCCCGCCCCCAATCTCTCCGGGGATCCCAAAGCACCCCAGAGGGATGTCGCAGGCCCAGCTTCTCCCTCTTTTGCCGTAGGCTGATGGGGGATGCTGGAGCTCCCAAAGGGCAGCTCAACACCACCAGCGTTGGATGTCTGCCCGCTCCAGTGAGGCCCAGGCCAGGTGCTGGGGATACAAACCCCCCCACTGAGGCAGCCGGGCCCTGAGGCCCACCCAGGGCAATAGAGCCTCGATGAATATTGATGAAGCACCTACTGTGTGCCAGTCACTGGGCTGGGCTCAGGACTGAACCATGTACATAGAAGAGTGAAAATGAGAGCACTGGGGGTGGGAGAGAGCAGAACAATGGGAGAAATCTGGAAAGGCTTCATGGAAGAGGTGGCCCCTGAGCTGAACCCTGAAGGGAGGAAGAGGCAGCCCAGACAAAGGTGCAGAGTGGAGATGTGTGGGCATCACTGAAGGGTGGAGCATTGCATTCAGGCAGGGAGCCACTGAGGACTCTTGAGAGGGAGTGTCCTAGCGACTCCTCCTCCTTCTAAGGCTTCTTGGCCACATCCTCTTTCCCCTAATTAACCATCTGGCATTTTTTTCTGTTAACCAGATCTGGGATTTCACTGAAATAGGAAACTCCCAGGAGTCTCAGAGCTAACAGGACTTGAACACAGATCTCCTGACACTCCCTCCACCCCAGGACAGCTCCCTAACCACCGCTGCTCTCCTACATTTTGGGGGTTGGGGTGGTGGGGAGCTTGTTGGAACCCCTCCAAGGCATCCTTCTGTCCCCTCCCTCCACTTTTCTGGGGTTCGGCGGCGGGAGGACAGGGCCAGAATCCAGCGGGCCGAGTGGGGCAGCCGTCCTGGGGGATCGACCACGGAGCCAACGTGCCCTGGAACGCCTCAGAACACACACGCCGAGGCTGCGGGCATGCGGAGCCTCTTCCCATGGCAGAAGGGGAGGCTGGGAAAGGAGGGAGGCGTCCAATGGCCTCCCTCGTCATCCCAGGTCAGCCCCGGCTCTTCAGCCTCTCTTCCAACAAGGTGCCAGCGGCCCCGTCCATCCCTCCCCGGAAGAGCAGGAGGGGGCGGACGCCTCGGAGTCCATCCGAGGTTTGTCATCTCATCGGACCTCATCACAACGCCTTTATCGGGGTGGTAGTCGTATTTTGTTCCCACTTTACAGACGAGGAAACTGAGGCTCAAGGAGAAACAGTAACGGTGGGGACGATGGACAGACTGGGGGTCGGTCGGCAGGTCAACTAGCCTCTGTTTTGTCATCTAAAAATGGGGCTAATAGTAGCGCCTGCCTCGCCCTGTTGTAATGATCAAATGAAATAATAAATGAGAAGCAAATGAACCCTAAGATGGCCCCCATGACCCCACGGCGGGGGTTTTCTTGGCAGAGAGACTAGAGAGGGTGGCCAATTCCTTCTCCAGCTCATTTGACAGATGGGGAAACTGAGGCAGACAAGCTGAAGTGACTTGGCCAGGGTCACACGGCGGGTAAGTGTCTGAGGCTAGATCTGAGCTCCATGGAGCCACCCAGCTGCCCCTACACAAATGCTGGTCGTCCTGGGGCAGACCACACGTCCCCTCTACACCAACCGTCCAACTGAAGGGAGCCAAATGCTTCAGACAGCTCAGTGGTGGGTTCTGGCTCTTCCTAGTGACTCCCCGCCCCCACCAGCCTTCACTGTCTACTGAGGCCACCCCATCGGCCGGGGACGCCGGGGCTGGCACCTCGGAGGCACACGCCATTCTTTGCTCACCCCCGAATCTGATCAGCCTCTTGCGGCATCTGCTGCCTCCATTGCTGTCCTGGGACAAGCCTTCTCACAGGTCTCTCCCCTCCCCAATCCATCCTCCTCTCAGCCGCCAAAATGGGATTTACCTAAAGGATGGGTCACTCCCATCCTCAAGGACCTTCACTGTCTCCCTAGTACCTCCAGCAGCAGATGTAAAATTCTCTCTTGGGCATTTCGAGTTGTCATCTGCCCCTTCCTGCATTGCCAACCCTTCCCTTCCACCTTAGAATCCATCCTGCCTCTCAGTTCCCAGGCAGAAGAGCCATAAGAGCTGGGCAAGGGGTGAAGTGACTCGCCCAGGGCCACCCAGCTAGGTGCATCCCCCTGACCCTCACTTGGGACAGCCTGGTACAATGGACAGGGATAGAGGCTGGATCTGGCACCAGGATGGGCTCCTGCCCCGGACGCTTTACTCTTTCTTTGCCTCAGTTTTCTCAGGTGAAAAATGGGATTCACCAATTAATACTCCTCAGTGACACCCGCTTTGGCCACCCCGTGGTGAGTTCCGAGATCTCCGGCCTCTGCTCGCCTGACTCAGGAATGAGCGCCTCTCTCCAGGGGGGCCGTTCCCTCCCCTCTCCTGCTTGGGGCCTCGAGATTGGGGTGAGCGGGCACGAGGCTTCTTTACCGGATCTGTAAAATGGGGAGACCAGCCCCCCCCAGGGTTGCTGTGAGAGTTCGCTGAGGCGCCTCTCACAGCCGCCGCCTGGCGCGGAGGAGCCGGGCTTTGGCTGGAGACGGCCCCGATTTCAGGAGACACACAAGCCTTCTCCGAGCGCCGGGACCAGCCCGTGGCCGAGAGCACCCCCGCCCGGTCCAGCCTCAAGCCCTCCCCTGGCTCAGAGGGCCGCGTGGCTGCCCTCCCTGGCTCGGCCTTGCAGATCCACCCGTGGCTGCCCGGAAGAGAGGGCTTGGAGCCACGAGAGCGGAGTCCAAAGCCGGGTGGCACCGGGCAGCAGAGCTGGGCTTTGCCACTCGGCGGTCCCCGGCAGAGGGTGGCCTCTGGCTGGCGGGGACTCCGGGCACCCAGCAGGGAAGTGTCCGAGGTCAGATTCAGACTCGCTTCATGGACTTCAGGACTCTCCGCAGGTGCCACCTCGATGCCCGCAGCACAGACCCGAAGGGCCTCCGAGGTAGCCACGTGCCATCCCGGCGACGTCTCGGCTCCCCATCGATTGGACGAAGTGAGGCGGAGAGGCCCAAAGCCGTCGGTCTTCCTCTTCTTCCAGGCACCCAAGTCCAGGGACAGGACAAAGGTCGGGTCAGCGGCGATGGCTTGGGTGCTGCAGATGAGCCTGGCATCCCTGGCGTCTGGCTGAGCTCCGAGCGCTCCACGGGCTCCTGCCACCCTCGTGGCCATTGCAACCAACTGTGTGTATGTGCCAGGGAAGTGGCCACATGCGAGAGGGTTCTGCCAAGACAGCTGACCAGGCCGTGGCCGCTGGGCACGCTTCTTAGCTGGTGCCGGGTGGGAAAGTCCTCACCCCGGAGGTGCCGGTCCTCCCCGAATAGCCCAGACATTCCCGGCTGTTGTAAAGGGGAGCTGGTGGGGGTTGCTCCGGTCGGGGAGGGGGAGGACCGGCTCTTGCTCTTTCTGTATCCCCCAGGCACACAGGACAATCCCTCGTACACAGTAGGTGCTTAATAAATGTTTATGGCTTGAGTGAATTATCTAGCCTATATTCCAAAGGAGTGGATCTGTGAAGCCACACTGTGGATGGCGAGCCAGCAGAAGCTGAGCGGCCATTCCTTTTGCCTGGGAGCCCCACCGGGCTCGAGACGGTGGTCTTGCTCCTTTCTCTCTATCCCCAGGGCTTAGCACAGTCCCTGGCATAGAGCGGTGCTTAATGCTCATTGACTGACTTATCCCTAGAAAGGGATCTGGGGAGGACAGCTGGGGTGCCAGTGAGTGAGTGAGTGGGCAGGCGGGTGGGCAGGGAGGGATCTCAGGGTTGGGACACTTCCTGTTTGGATCAATGAGGAAGTGAGCCAGTGGGGCAAGCTACCAAGTCAATCATTGATCCAGGATTCTAAGGATGGCAAAGTTCTGAGCTTTACGGGGGGACAGGAAGTGGCACAGAGGGAGGACCAGCACCCCTGGGCTTGCTGAGCCCCCTTCAAGGCTGCCCTTCTCCCTCTGGAGCCCCCTGGCACTCGACCCTAACCCATCGCTCCGAGAAAGTGGAGCATGCCCGGCAGCCACACCACAGTTACCAGCTCAGCTGAGGGGAACTGTCCGGCCTCACACCCCTTGGCAAGTTTGGGGTACACCCACCCCAAGCAGGGAGACTTCCCCGGGCCAAGCCGGGGCACAAGAACAATTTACTCCAATTGCCAGCCCAAAGCAGGCCCTGTGGAAGGTCGAGAGCGTGGTCAGGCCTGGAAGGTGCCACGGTCGTCTGCCTCATCCTGGGCCATCACCAGCGGCCCCCACCTTGGCCTTGGCGGACGGCTCTGTGCAAGGTCTGATTAGCTCACAAGTCAAGACCCGGCCCTGTGATAAACGTACCTCTGCACACAGTCTCGGCTAGGGCAGCCACCTGACCTAGCACCAGGTTAGGTGGCCCCCTGCGTGGCCAGTTCAAGATGGCTTCCTCTGTGGCGGTACCAGGAAAGTGAGGGAATGGATCTTCACCCAGGGGGCCGAGAAGACAGGCTGATGGTAGGACAGAGTCGGCTCATGGGAATAAAGACCGGACACCACGCTTGGCCCCAAACCACAAATCTATCCCCCGGCCTCGCCCCAGCTCCAAGTCAGCCTGATAATTGGACCCAAAGAGGAGTGGCTGGAAGAAGAGTCAGATCCGACCAGAAGGCTGAGGGGCTCCAGCAGGGCACCCCAAGGACCTGCTCTGGCCTCCGCTTTGTCTCCTGCTCTGCTAGCTAGAACGTTTGTCAGAGTGGCAGGTGGCACAAAGCTGGAGGGATGGGTGGTGGCCTGCTGGATGCCGGAGCTGGGATCTGGAGAGATCCGGAAAGGCAAGGTGGAGCCACATCCAATAAGGTGGATACCATGTGGATCCACGGAAAGGCCCAAGTCAAACCAGGCAGCCCTGAGCCAGCCAAAGGGAGCCCAGCCCAGGGATGGGGATCTCACTACCTTCAGGATCCTGGGACAGCCTGTGTCCAATGAAGAATTCCTCTAACGAGCTCCTCCTAGTCCCAGCGCTATCAGAATTGGCCACCAGATGGCCACCATTACCTTCCAGCCACCAGCTCAGCGGAAATACTCATGGGGAGAAGGGGAGGCCCAAGGGCAGCCCCCAAAACCACAGCACCCAACTTCTCCCTAGGGGACACTCGCCTTCCAACCCTCTGCCTGCCCTCTCCCACTGCCCTGGGGCACACACCATGGTGCTGACTGGATTTGAAGTTCATCCCGGGGTATGGAAACAAGCAAATGGAAAGGCACCAGGAAGGATGAGGATTCTGGGAATCTCCATTTCCCCCTCACCCAGCATGAGAGACAACACTCAGCTCTCAGGCAACTAGCCTCATGGGTCAGCTTTATAGAGGAGCCGGTGGTTCCTTACAACAGCAAGTCGGGTCCCCAGAAGGTGCCTGGCTATTTGCCCCCTCAGTCCTAGGGGAACCGAGCCCCCACTAGTGTGCTTCTCCCGTCAACAATCAGCCCGTGTCAATCGGCCGAACTTTGGCAGCTAGTAATGTGGTAGGGTAAGGGAAGCCGATGAGAGACGTCCTGCCTCTTCCTTGGGGGCCCCCCTCTCTCCCAGAGAATTCAGGAGCAAGTATGGCTCGTGGACAGGAGGCCTTCGTGGATCTCCCCGTGGGCTCGGGCCAGCTTTCTGCTGGGCTTCTCAGAGAGTCTAGAAGTTGTCCTTCCTTGAGGCGGCGCGTTTGTCCCTGCTACCAGGCACTGGTCCATGGAGGCTGCTAGGAGCCCCTCGAGATGCCCCAAACCTTTGCCCCCCTGAAGTGCCCTGGGTCCTCCTCTGGTCAAGGAGGGGAAAAGGGAACGATAAAAGATCATCTCCTCTTCCCCAGCGCAGTCCTCTCACTCCCCCAATGATTCCCTCTAGAGGGCTTGGCTGGAAGCGTCCTCTCCTGGCTGCCCCTGGAATGAAGGAGTTGGAACTGCTCTACCATTTCGCAGATGGCCAGCCGGGCCTGGCAGCAGCCTTTGAGTCACTGACTCAGGAGGTTTCTTCTCACCAGAGAGGGCTACAGGAGCTGGTCAGTTGCTTTAAGTGGGGTGGACGACGGCCCAGCACCTTCCCATTTGTAGGATCGACTTTCCGATGGCCTCGGCAGTCATTCCCACAGTAGAAAGTGAACCTCTCAGTGGTGGGTGCTGCCTCCCCTCCTCCTTTCTGGTAACCTCGTGGCAGTGTAAGCCTGCACGGATGTCTCTGCCTGTTTCCCCTGCGTGACTCCTCCTGGGAGTGGATCCCGATTCGCCGTCGAGATGGAGGTCCGCAGCGGTACTAAAGCGATGGATCGCCCACTCTTGCTTTCCAGTTTCGAAGCTCAGGTTACAGGATGACTGCAGAGACCTTTCTGGCACACGACAGGTGCTTACCTGAGCTCTGCTTGGACCAGCGGAGGAATGGCGGAAGCCCCGTCCCTGGTCTGGCCCCCAAAGTCCTGCCGCACCTGGGACGAGTCCACTTCCTTTCGTGGCTCCTTCCACAGCCACACGGCTGAGCAGGATCCTCACTCGGAGGAATCGTCCAGCAGCCGGACAAGCCCAGGCAACCTGGTGAGTTTCGGAAGGCCAAGAGGTGCCGGAGTCCATTGAGGCCGCAGCCGCGTCTTCCCAAGATGGTGGTGGTGGTTGCTGGAGTGGCTGGAGAGAGATGACGCCGAGGGAAGCATCGGGAAGGGGGCAGAGAGAGGGGATGGGGAAAGGCATCATGGCGGCTCCAATCCTACTTGGTTGTTTAGTTTGATTGGCTGGTGCTCAGAAGAGGCGAGATGGGAAAAAGCGGGTGAATCAACTGGCCAAACTCGGCTGTGTCTTTGGCGACCCAGTTGGGGCTCCTTTTGTTGTCAGAGGCTCCAACGCCATCCCTTCCCTGCTTCCCCAGCCAGCATGGCCTAAGTGTTAGCCAGGCCCAAACTTATAGACACCACGCGGTGCAAATTCAGCGAAGGTCGGTTCTGGCCTCAGGCACTCCCTAGCCGGGTGACCCTGGCCAAGTCACTTAACCCCATTGCTTGGCCCTTACTGCTCTTCTGCCTTGGAACCAATACGTGATATTGGCTCCAAGACAGAAGGTGAGGGTTTTCATAAAAACAAAGAGGAGGTGAGGGAATATTATTTTTTCTCTATTGAGGTCCCTGAGGAACTCCAGATCCAACCATTGGAGCCCCAGCAAAGGAATCCTGCAGCATGTCCCCGCACAAGGAGGGCCCCCAAATCGACCCCAGTGAAATCTCACCAACTAGCACCATGTGGCCTAGCCAAAGCCGCAAGGACCTCTCCCATCCCCAGCCTTCATCTGCCATTGCCACTGGCCCAAGGACCAGTTCGGCGGTGGCCTGGCGTCTCTGCCCGGGAGATGACTCCATCCGCTTCTCCCCTCCAGTCTGGGGACAAATCTATCTGGGGCTCTACCCAGGGGTTTCCTCAAAGGAAGGGGCAGGAAGAGCCCTGACCCCATTGGGGGTTCTCTGGGCAAGGAGCCAGGAGCCCTTTGCCACTTCCTCCTCTGGCAGATGAGGAACCGAGGCCAGTGGGGTGCAGTGACTTACCAGGAAATATCCAGCAGATACGTCACTGTAGAAGATCAGATAGACCAAAAGGAACCCCAAGGTGTGATCACAGCCCTCAGCCACCTGCAGCACCACAGAGCTTGGAGTTCCTGGAAGCCTCGGCAAAACCAGCGAGAACTGGAAGCACTTCTAATGAAGCCAGCGACAAAGCACCTACTCTGCGCTAATTAAGCCACTAATTAAAAATCTACTACATGCAAATTAAACTATTGGTTAAGCACCTACTCTGTGCTAATTAAGCCACTAATTAAGAATCTACTATATGCAAATTAAACTATTGGTTAAGCACCTACTCTGTACTAATTAAAACACTTATTAAGCAGCTACTCTGTGCTAATTCAAACACTTATTAAGAATCTACTATGTGCAAATTAATCTATTGGTTAAGCACCTACTCTGTACTAATTAAAACACTTATTAAGCAGCTACTCTGTGCTAATTCAAACACTTATTAAGAATCTACTATGTGCAAATTAAACTATTGGTTAAGCACCTACTCCGTGCTAATTAAAACACTTTTTAAGCACTTAATCTGTGCTAATTAAAACAATAATTAAGATTATACTATGTGGAAATTAAACTATGAGTTAAGCACCTACTCTGTGCTAATTAAGCCACTAATTAAGAATCTACTATATGCAAATTAAACTATTGGTTAAGCACCTACTCTGTACTAATTAAAACACTTATTAAGCAGCTACTCTGTGCTAATTCAAACACTTATTAAGAATCTACTATGTGCAAATTAAACTATTGGTTAAGCACCTACTCCGTGCTAATTAAAACACTTTTTAAGCACTTAATCTGTGCTAATTAAAACAATAATTAAGATTATACTATGTGGAAATTAAACTATGAGTTAAGCACCTACTCTGTGCTAATTAAGCCACTAATTAAGAATCTACTATATGCAAATTAAACTATTGATTAAGCATCTACTCTGTGTTAATTAAACTGCTTTTTAAGTACCTACTCTGTGCCAAATAAGCTATTTATTAAGGACCTACCCCGTGATAATTAAAACACTTTTTAAGCAACTACTCTGTGCTAATTAAAATACTTATTAAGCACCTACTCTCTGCTAAATAAGCTATTTATTAAGGACCTACTCTGTGCTAATTAAACTGCTTTTTAAATACCTACTCTGTACTAATTAAACTATTGGTTAAGCACCTACACTGCACTAATTAAGCCACAAATTAAGAATCTACTATATGCAAATTAAACTATTACTTAAGCACCTACTCTCTGCTAATTAAAACACTTATTAAGCACCTACCCTCTGCTAAATAAGCTATTTATTAAGGACCTATTCTGTGCTAATTAAACTGCTTTTTAAGTACCTGCTATGAGCTAATTAAACTGCTTTTTAAGTACCTACTCTGTGCTAATTAAAATATTGGTTAAGCACCTATGCTGCACTAATTAAGCCACTAATTAAGAATCTACTATATGCAAATTAAACTATTGGTTAAGCACCTCTTCCCTGCTAATTAAAACACTTTTTAAGCACCTACTCTATGCTAATTTAACTATTTTTTAAGTACCTACTCTCTGCTTATTAATAAGCTATATATTGAGGACCTACTCTGGGCTAATTAAAACACTTATTAAGAATCTACTATGTGCAAATTAAACTATTGGATAAGCACCTACACTGTGCTAATTAAAATCTTTTTTAAGTACCTACTCCACGCTAATTAAAACATTTTTAAGCACCTGCTCTGTGCTAATTAAACTCTTTTTTATGTATCTACTCTCTGCTTATTAAAACACTAATTAAGAATTGACTATGTGCAAATTAAACTATTGGTTAAGCACCTACTCTGTGCTAATTAAGTCACTAATTAAGAATCTACTATATGTAAATTAACCTATTGGCTAAGCACCTAGTCAATGCTAATTAAGCCACTTATTAAGAATCTACTATATGCAAATTAAACTATTGGTTAAGCACCTACTCTGTGCTAATTAAACTTCTTTNATTAAGAATCTACTACGTGCAAATTAAACTAGTGGTTAAGCATCTTCTCTGCGCTAATTAAGCCACTAATTAAGAATCTACTGTATGCAAATTAAAATATTGGTTAAGCACCTACTCTGTGCTAATTAAGCCACTTATTAACAATCTACTATATGCAAATTAAACTATTGGTTCAGCACCTATTTGGTGCAAATTAAAACACTTTTTAAGCACCTACTCTATGCTAATTAAAACACTTATTAAGAATATTCTATATGCAAATTAAACTATTAGTTAAGCACCTACTCTGTGCTAATTAAGCCACTAATTTAGAATCTACTATATGTAAATTAAACTATTGGTTAAGCACCTACTCTGTGCTAATTAAGCCACTTATTAAGAATCTACAATATACAAATTAAACTATTGGTTAAGCAACTATTCTGTGCCAATTGAAACACTTTTTAAGCACCTATTCTGTGCTAATTAAACAGTTTTTAAGTACCTACTCTTTGCTAATTAAAACATTTTGTAATCACCTACTCTGTGCTAAATAAGCTATTTATTAAGGACCTACTCTGTGCTAATTAAGCCACTAATTAAGAATCTACTATATGCAAATTAAACTATTGGTTAAGCACCTACACTGTGCTAATTAAACTGCTTTTTAAGTACCTACTCTGTGCTAAATAAGTTATATATTGAGGACCTACTCTGTGCTAATTATAACACTTATTAAGAATCTACTATGTGCAAATTAAACTATTCTTTAAGCACCTACTCTTTGCTAATTAAGCCACTTATTAAGAATCTACAATATGCAAATTAAACTATTGGTTAAGCACCTACCCCATGCTAATTAAAACACTTTTTAATCACCTATTCTGTGCTAATTAAACTCTTTTTAAGTACCTACTTTGTGCTAATTAAAACAATAATTAAGAATCTACTATGTGCAAATTAAACTATTGGTTAAGCACCTACTCTGTGCTAATTAAGCCACTAATTAAGAATCTACTCTATGCAAATTAAACTATTGATTAAGCACCTACTCTGTGATAATTAAAACACTTTTTAAGCAGCTACTCTGTGCTAAATATGTTATATATTGAGGACCTACTCTGTGCTAATTATAACACTTATTAAGAATCTACTATGTGTAAATTAAACTATTGGTTAAGCACCTACTCAGCAATAATTAAGCTACTTATTAATAATCTACTATATGCAAATTAAACTTTTGGTTAAGCACCTACTCTTTGCTAATTAAAACACTTTTTAAGCACCTACTCTTTGCTAATTAAACTCTATATAAGTACCTACTCTGTGCTAAATAGGCTATATATTGAGGACCTACTCTGTGCTAATTGAACTGCTTTTTAAGTACCTACTCTCTGCTAAATAAGCTATTTATTAAAGACCTACTCTGTGCTAAATAAGGTATATATTAAGGACCTACTCTGTGCTAATTAAAACACTTATTAAGCACCTACTCTGTGCAAATTAAACTATTGGTTAAGCACCTACTCAGCACTAATTAAGCCACTTATTAATAATCTACTATATGCAAATTAAACTTTTGGTTAAGCACCTACTCTTTGCTAATTAAAACACTTTTTAAGCACCTACTCTGTGCTGAATAGACTCTTTCTTAAGTACATATACTGTGCTAATTAAAACACTTATTAAGAATCTACTATATGCCAATTAAATTATTGGTTAAGCACCTACACTGTGATAATTAAAACAATTTTTAAGTACCTACTCAGTGCTAATTAAAATCTTTTTTAAGTACCTTCTCTTTGCTAATTAAAACACTAATTAAGAATTTACTATGTGCAAATTAAACTATTGGTTAGCACCTACTCTGCACTAATTAAGCCACTCATTAAGAATCTACTATAGGCAAATTAAACTATTGTTTAAGCACCTACTCTGTGCTAATTAAAATCTTTTTTAAGTATCTACTCTGTGATAATTAAAACACTTATTAAGCAACAACTGTGCACTAATTAAGCCACTAATTAAGAATTTACTCTGTGCAAATTAAACTATTGGTTAGCACCTACTCTGCACTAATTAAGCCACTTATTAAGAATCTACTATATGCAAATTAAACTATTTGTTAAGCACCTACTCTGTGCTAATTAAAACACTTATTAAGCACCAAATATGTGCTAAATAAGCTATTTATTAAGGACCTACTCTGAGCTAATTAAAACACTTATTAAGTACCTACTCTGTGCTAATTAAACTCTTTTTAAGTACCTATTCTCTGCTAATTAAACTCTTTTAAGTACCCACTATGTGCTAATTAAACTGTTTTATGTACCTACTCTGTGCTAATTAAACTGCTTTTTAAGTACCTACTCTCTGCTAAATGAGCTATTTATTAAGGACCTACGCTGTGCTAAATCAGCTATATATTAAGGACCTACTCTATGCTAATTAAAACAATTATTAAGAATCTACTATGTGCAAATTAAACTATGGGTTAAGCACCTACTCTGTGCTAATTAAAACACTAATTAAGAATCTACTATATGCAAATTAAACTATTGATTAAGCACATACTCTGTGCTAATTAAGCCACTAATTAAGAATTTGCTATATGCAAATTAAACTATTGGTTAAGTACCTACTCTGTGCCAAATAAGCTATTTATTAAGGACCTACCCTGTGATAATTAAAACACTTTTTAAGCAACTACTCTGTGCTAATTAAAATACTTATTAACTACCTACTCTGTGCTAAATATGCTATTTATTAAGGACCTACTCTGTGCTAATTAAGCCACTAATTAAAAATCTACTATATGCAAATTAAACTATTGGTTAAGCACCTACTCTGTACTAAATGAGCTATTTATTAAGCACCTACTCTGTGCTAAATAAGCTATATATTAAGGACCTTCTCTATGCTAATTAAAACACTTATTAAGAATCTACTCTATGCTAATTAAACTATTGGTTAAGCACCTACTCTGTGCTAATTGAACTCTTTTTAAGTACATACTCTGTGCTAATTAAAACAATATTTAAGAATCTACTATGTGCAAATTAAACTATGGGTTAAGCACCTACTCTGTGGTAAATAAGCTATTTATTAAGGACCTACCCTGTGATAATTAAAACACATTTTAAGCAACTACTCTGTGCTAAATAAGCTATATATTGAGGACCTACTCTGTGCTAATTATAACACNGCACTAATTAAGCCACTCATTAAGAATCTACTATATGCAAATTAAACTATTGTTTAAGCACCTACTCTGTGCTAATTAAACTCTTTTTAAAATATCTACTCTGTGATAATTAAAACACTTATTAAGCACCTACTCTGCACTAATTAAGCCACTAATTAGCAATCTACTATATGTAAATTAAACTATTGGTTAAGCACCTACTCTGTGCTAATTAAAACACTTTTTAAGCACCTACTCTTTGCTAATTAAACTCTTTTTAAATACCTACTCTGTGCTAATTAAAACACTTATTAAGCACCTACTCTCTACTAAATAAGCTTATTAAGGACCTACTCTGTACTAATTAAACTGCTTGTTAAGTACCTACTCTGTGCTAATTAAACTGTTTTAAGTACCTACTCTGTGCTAATTAAAACACTTATTAAGCACCTACTCTGTGCCAAATAAGGTATTTATTAAGGATCTACTCTGTGCTAATTAAACTGCTTTTTAAGCACCTACTCTGTGCTAAGTAAGGTATTTATTCAGCACCTCCTCTGTGCTAATTAAACTGCTTTTTAAGTACCTACTCTGTGATAAATAAGCTATTTATTAAGGACCTACTCTGTGCTAATTAAAACACTTTTTAAGCACCTACTCTGTGCTAATTAAACTGTTTTTTATGTACCTACTCTGTGCTAATTAAAACACTTATTAAGCACCTACTCTGTGCTAATTAAACTCTTTTAAGTACCTTCTCTTTGCTAATTAAACTGTTTTAAGTACCTACTCTGTGCTAATTAAACTGCTTTTAAGTACCTACTCTCTGCTAAATAAGCTATTTATTAAAGACCTACTCTGTGCTAATTAAAGCACTTTTTAAGCACCTACTCTGTGCTAATTAAACTGTTTTAAGTACCTACTCTGTGCTAATTAAACTGCTTTTTAAGTACCTACTCTCTGCTAAATAAGCTATTTATTAAGGCCCTACTCTGTGCTAATTAAAACACTTATTAAGAATCTACTATATGCAAATTAAACTATTGGTTAAGCATCTCCTCTGGGCTAATTAAGCTGTTTTTTAAGCACCTACTCTGCGCTAATTAAGCCACTAAGAATCTACTAAATGCAAATTAAATTATTGGTTAAGCACCTACTCTGTGCTAATTAAAACACTTATTAAGAATCTACTATATGCTAATTAAACTATTGGTTAAGCACCTACTCTGTGCTAATTAAAACACTTATTAAGCACCTACTCTGTGCTAAATAAGCTATTTATTAAGGACCTACTCTGTGCTAAATAAACCATTAGCACCATGCCTGGCACCAAGCAGGTGCTTAATATCTATTGAATTGCATTATTGAATTTTGCTAATTAGCCTTTTTGAGGTTCACCTCAGTTGGGCCAGGTTGTCCCCCTGCTCAGTGACCACCTCAGCCTGGCATTCAGGACAGCCACTTGTTCAGGGAGCTATAGAAGGGCTCTGTTAAAGTGCAGATTGTACTGGAGGCTTCTGGGATTCCTAGCTAGATAAGGGTCAAAATTCAGGTCTTCTTAACCCCAAGTCCAGTGCCCCATCCACAGTGCCACGTCAAAGGATCTGGATTCAAATTCCATTTCCCAGTCTACTCCTTGTATCAACCTGAGCAAGTTACTTAATCCCTGAGCCTCAGTTTCCCCAATTGTAAAATGAAGGGTTTGGACCAGATGGCTTCTGAGGTCTCTTCTAGCTCTAAACCCTCCAGTTTCCTGGTCTTTATTTCTCCGCATTCCCGTGTATCCTCCAGAAGAGGATGAGCTCCATAAGGACACAAGGACAGCCTCTCTTAGCCCCAGGACAAGTCACTTAACCTCTGCTTGCTTCAGTTCCTCAACTGTAAAATGGGGATAATAATGGGACCCACCCCTCAAGCTTGACATGAGGACCAAAGGAGATATTCACTAAGCTCTTGGCACTGTCCCTGCACAAGGCGGGCCCTTAAACGGGTTTTTCCTCCCTCCCTCGGGTCTAAGACAAGCCTGGCCCCCAGTGGGCGATGGGAGAGATGGTAGTTGAATAGATGTGATTAATTAGATAGTGTGGTTCTGCTCAACCCAACCACGAAGGATTGGATGGAGGAAAGAGGCAGATTTGGTCCTGAACTCGGGACGAGTTTCTAGCAGACGGAGCTGCCCCACAGTGGAAAGGGCTGCCATGGGACCCAGAGAATGAACTGCCTGTCTGCAGAAGTCTGAGCAGGGGCTGCGTGACAGCTTGTTGGGAGAGTGCTTGAAGGATGCCCCTCGGGGTCCTTCTGGCACTGAAACTTGGGTTCTGGGGGGCCGGTTCTCTTCCTCTGGCTTGGATTCAGAGGGGACCAGCCCAGATGAGCTCCCAGAAAGCCAGCGTTGGAAGGGACAGTCCCATCTGGAACTGAGAAGCCCCAAGGCGCTGTGCCTCAGTGTCCCCATCATCTTAGGGGTTCCTAAGACCTCCGGAATCCAGAGTCGGCTCGAAGACCTCCTTGGAGGGGGGATTTGCCACTCCCTAAGGTGGCCTCCTCTGCTGTGGGACAGCTCCAATGTTTTGTGTCCCTTGTGAGGAAGGCCCAACGCCAAGGACGCCAAGGTCCCTGGCCTCCCCCTGGGGCTGCCCACTTCCCCTGGGAGTTGTTTCCTTTATCACACACACACACACCCCACCACACTGTGCTCCCTCAGAGAAGGTCCCAGAAGAGAGCTTAGATCCGGCTGGGATCTAGGACTCCCCTGGGGCAGGGAACCAGGTCCCCTAGGCCTGCCCAGTGGCTCAGTGTAGACAGTGTGGTCAGCAGAGATCCCAGAAAGCGAATGAGATCCAGAGGACTTCTAGAACCCAGGAACAAATGGGGAAACAAGGGAGCCCTGGAGAGCCCTCGGAGGTAAGGACCTTTGGGTGGCGGGTGGGACCTGCTGAGCCAGGGGCTCCACTTAGCTCCATCAGGCACCACCTGCACAGATCAGGGTGATGGCGGGGTTAGCAAGGCACCCCCCGCCCCAGACATCAAGGCCGGTGTCCACGCTGCTCGAGAAGTCTCCTGGGGACTCTTGGCTCTGCGTGTTTCTTTTTTCTTTCAGTATTCATGTCTGAATTCTTTGCTTTCTCTCTTTAGCTCCCAAATTACAGAAGACCCTTGAGATTTACCCAAGACACAGGGCCTCTCCCCGCTCAGGGCTCTGCGATTGGGTCCCCGTGGCTGCTGGCCCAAAGAGGCTGTTGTGGGCGTCGAGAACCTGGTGCTCAGCAGCTTCGATGAACTGGATGCCGTGATGTGGGCAACCCCGCCGGGCAGCTGTGTTTCCAAAGAAGCATGGAGGAAGTGGAAGGCACAGTTCACGAAGCAGAGCATTTGCCCCTTTTCCCAGAAGCTAATGTTATGGGCAGCATCATGAAGCCCAGCTACAATGGAGAACTCTTTGGGCAGTTTCCATTGGCCATAACAGAGCTGCCCAGAACCACGTGAGCAGGATGTGGCCCACGGCTGATTTAAGGAAGAAGGACAAGCAAAAATGGCGCCCCATGAATGCCATCCTAAACCAAGGCAGAAAATATTCCCTTCCCTTCCGATTCCCAACACGCCTTCTCAACCTATTCACAGTATTCTGTGGGCAAAATATTAATTCCACTAGCTGGTAGGGGAAGAAGATGCCGAGCTGGAAATCTCCCCTGACAGATGATCCTGGAGCGGTGTGGACCCCAGAGCAAGAGCACCTGATGGTGGTGATGTCAGACAACGGGCTAACCCAGCTGGACAGGATCCAGTTAAACTCTTCACCCGGTTTCTCAAGGAGGACATCAGATATCTGTCATCAGGGGATAAACTGTGAAGGAAAAGGAAGCCTCCTGTGCCATTCAACTAGACCAGTGATGGGCCAACTTTTTAAAGAGGGGGCCAAAGGAAAGGAAATGCTCCTCCATCAGTCTGTTTCTAAGGCAACTCTTTCGAAGTTTCATTGTATTGTATCCTACTCATTGTATTCATCAGATTAGGAATAATGTCATGCAGCCCCATAGAACATTTTAGGGGGCTGTAGTTTGCCCATCACTGGACTAGACTGAAGAGCCAATAAATAATAAATAGAAATAAACACAGCAAAAAAAAAAAAAAAAAAAAAAAAAAACAGAAATAAACACAGCAGATCAACGAAATGACTCCACCTTAGGTTTAAAAGACCAACTGGTTCAGGGCATCAAGAGCTATGAATGTCTTCTTTCCAGTGTTGAAACCTTGAGAGTTCACCTGGCTGAAAAAAGGTGAGGAAGCTGAATTCACACGGGCCCAAGACGTCCTGTGAGCAGTGGATTTGGTTAGCTCCACAGCAAACCTTTGGGGGGCCTACTTTCGGTATGGTACAAAGGGTAGAGTTGATATCAAATCGATGGTGGAAAGATCATTCCTGCAATCACTACTACTAATGCAGTGATTACTAGGCTGAAATATCAGTCCCGGAAGGTTTGAAAATGTCATCAGGAAAAAGAGACAGGTAGAGAATGATCATCTTGAACCAACAGCCAGATCCCAGAGAGACTACTTGGGCCTTGGAGCCTCCCAACCCTCTTCATTCTGTCTGTGCCAGCAAGCCCGAGCTAAATGGATGTCCACAAAGTCACAGGCCTTATGTTACAGGACAAGAGAGTGAAAAGAAAATATTTGCCATGGCGGCGCCAAATGGACAGACCAAAGATGGCAGAGGAACCATCTTGAGATCTTCAGGAGAGGGAGAAAGAGAAGCTAAAAATCCAGAAGAAGAAGGGATCTGGATTTGGAAATCAACATGGCTGCAGGCTTCAAATCAGATGCTTTCCTTCAGGATTCTCCATTACCAGTCAACCTTCTCCATAGGGACAAGCTAGAAAAGAGATGTGGAATTTGAAATCATTGGAGACATCCCTGAAAAACTGGGGCCAATGCAGGCCGATCAGGCAGCTAAAGCAATCAGCGACAGCAATGATGATGAGCACAGCCATCCGGTCAACAGCTCAAGCTCAAGATGGCGTGCCCATTGGAGTGTCCGTCTTTGGATGAAGAAGGCTGATGGCATTGAGGAAGCTCCAGCCCAGAAAGGAACGCGAGATGATAAAGAACATGTCAACACAGAGAGGCCACACGCAGAAGAGCTGGATGGCGTTATTGTATTAGGTTGAATGAAAATAAGCTCGCTAATTCTCTGTCTTCTGGCATCTGGGCATTTGTGTGTTGTACGTCCAGAACTTGGCGATGCCCTGTATTCCAAAGCAAAATCTCATCCCTGATGGGAAAATGAGTCTTCTTCCTCCTTGATAAAGCATTCAATTGGACGGAACCAAGAGAAATATTTCCAGTAAGCTATATGGAGTGTCGGGAATTTTGTTTACAAATACTTGAAGGAAAGTGTTTGCTTAAACGGTCATTAGACAAGAGACAATCCCCAGAGCATCTTATGGCTTTTTATGGAAACACCTCTAGCTAGAACCCGGCAGTTAAAAATTCTGTGTGTTAAGAGAAATGAGGGGCCTGGTTATAAATACGACACCTTATTTGGGGCCCGGAAAAACCATTTTAGCTCACATCTCACTGTTTTCACATCTTCAGCTAAATGGAGAAGGACTCAAACATGCGTCAAATGCTGTGAGTTGAAACCAGCTTTAAAATATCAACTGGCACCAGGTACAATGCTGTGAAGAAATGCTCGGTTTTCAGCTTGAACAGTTGGCACGTCAGCATCAGAAAAATCTGGGGGGGTCGTTATTGTTTGAGGTTATTTATGTTTGATGTTGCGTAAAACTCTGAAACTCCTGCACTGAACCATGAAGGGACCAAATAAGTGATATCTGAATTCCTGCTCTTAAAAAAAAATCCCAGGGGCAGCTGGGTGGCTCAGTGGATGGAGAGCCAGGCCTAGAGACGGGAGGTCTTAGGTTCAAATCTGTCCTCAGACACTTTCCAGCTGTGTGACCTTGGGCAAGTCACTTGACTCCTATTGCCTAGCCCTTACCACCCTTCTGCCTTGGAGTCAATACTGTGTATTGACTCCAAGATGGAAGGTAAGGGTTTTATTTAAAAAAAAAAAAAATCATGTCTCTGACACTACCAGGGAATGTGGGCAAGGTACTTCATTTCGTCAGGCCTCGGTTTCCACATCTGTCAAATCAAAAGGTTGGATTCTGTGACCTCTATGGCCCTTTCCAGTTTTAAATCTCAAGCCCCTCATGAGAGGTCCCGAGTCTTCTCCTCAAGAGGCCAAGATGCACAGTCACCTCCCTGAGAGGAGCCCTTAATACATCACCTCATTGGGCTGACAATGGGTTCCTTTAGCTTAGCACCTCTTGGGACATCCAGCCTCAATGTCCCCTGGCAGCCCTAGCTCCCAGACCTGCCTACTGAGGCCACCGACAAGTGGAATCCTCCTCCATGTCACAGCCCTTGAAGGCAGTTCCCACATCCCCCAAGGTTTCTCTTGACCAGGTTGGTCACCTCCTCTGATCAACCCTGCTCATCAAGGCCCTTCCTAGACTGGAGGGCCCAAATAGGGTCTGACCAGGGCTAAAAACAACAGGTATCTCCTCCTCCACCTTTTTCTCACCTCCTCCTCCTCCTCTCTTTCCTCCCTCCCTCTCTTACTTTCCTTTCTCTCCTCTCTCCATCTTTCCTCTCCCTCTCCCCCTCCTCTCTTTCTCCCTCCATCTCTCTTGGTTTCCGTCCGTCTATCTCCTGTGTCTCTTCTCTTTGTTTGTCTCTTTTTACCTTTCTTCTCTGTCTCTTTCTCCTGAACTCTGTTTCTCTGCTTCTGTTCCCATCTCCACTTCTCTGTCTCTGACCCTTCGTTATCTCTTCCTTGGGTTTCCAGACCCCTCGGGAGGTCACCCATGTGCCTCTGGCCCCATCTCCCTCTCATCTCTCTCTCCTGTCTGTGTCTTCACCCATCGCCTGTCCATTCTAAGGATGCTAAGGTCTCTCTCAGCAGCCCCTGACCCATGGCTTCTCCAACCCTCCGCTTTGAATTCTGGGGTTCTGCCGTCACTCCAAGCTTCTCTTGCTATCCGTTTCCCTTTTCTATCCTAACGAGAATGTGAAACATGTAGAGCAGGGTTGGGTCTTTGGAGGGGAGCCCTTAGTTCAGGTTCTCTCTTGAGGTGTCTGCTAGTCCCCCTTCATGGGATCTCCCGAGGCATGTGACAGGGAGGGTGAGAGCCAGACAGACAAAAAGATGAAAGAGGGACAGGGAAGAGAAAGAAGACCTCTAGATGTCTGAGGGGCAAAAGCCCAGAGACTTAAGGTGTGAAGCCCCAGCTCTGCTACTTATGCCTCCCTGTGGACCAGTGGTCTCCCCCCGAAATGCAACACTTGACTGAGGCTGATTCCAGAGTCCTTTCTACCTCCAGGGCCATGACAACTCCCTGGGCTCCCTCAGGCTTCCGCCCCTCCCCCAAGGCCAAGCTGGAAATACTGGTGATGCCCATCATGTGCTTTTGAGTCACCCTCAGAGCCCAAAGTGCATACTTTTAGGACTTTCCCAGCTTCCTCTGAACTTTCAAAGGAACTAGAATGTACTTCTCTCCTCACGCATGCATCCACTTCTCTCCAATATCACTCCTTTGAGCCCCACAGGACAGAGACTGAGAGGCATGAAGAGATGGAGAGAAAATAAGTAAGAGAGACAGAGACAGAGAGACACTGAAAGAAAGAGACAGAAAGACAAAGACAAACAGAAAGACACAGAGAGACAGAGACACAGAAAGACAGACAGAAAGACACAGACAGAGAAAGACACAGAGACAGAGAGAGAGAGGGGGAGAGAGAGAGGGAGAGGGAGAGGGAGAGGGAGAGGGAGAGAGAGAGAGGGAG
>NC_058132.1:8734790-8749255 GCF_016433145.1 Gracilinanus agilis | reverse complement strand
TCCGGCTCGTCAGGTCGTTCTTGACCCCGTTGTTGATGAGGCGGATCAGCTCCGATGTCGAGTTCACCAGCACCGAGATGAACAGGTAGCCCTGGGCCAGGGAGCCTGGGGCCTCACTCTGGACTGCCTCCCAGCCCTGGCTCCCCTGGGCCCCCCTGACCCCCCCAAACTCCCCATGGTACCCCTCAGCCACCCCCGGGCCCCCCAAACTCCCCATGGCACCCCTCAGCCTCCCCAGCCCCCCCAAACTCCCCTGGGTCCCCCACCCCCAACACTCACAATCTGCTTCTCCGTGTACTTGTTGGAGCTGAGCAGGTTCACGGCCTCCATGTGGCCAAAGTCGATGTCGTGGCCCAGCAGGAAGATGAAAAGCAGCTTACAGACGTACTTCTTCTTGCTGTAGCCATCCAAGGCCTTGTCCCCTAGGAGGAGGGGACCAGAGGAGGGACTAGACTGGGCGGACAGGGCACAGGAGGCGGGCACGAGGAAGCAGTGGGCCCTCAGCCACCCCCTCCACTTACCTTTGAACTTGGACCGGATATTGGCCAGCTCCTTGTTGATCCTCTTGACCTCAGCCTCCTTGCTCTTACCTGGGGTGGGGAAAGGTCCAGATCTGAAATCTTCCCCTCCTCAACAAAGCCTCTCCCAAAAGAAAATGCCATCCTGGGCAGCCTCCTTGAGGTGTGGAAGGGCCCCTCGAGGACATGTACTTAGAGTCTCTCATTGAACAGAAGGGGAAACCATGGCCTGGAGTAGGGACTTGTCCAAGGCCACACAGCATATCAGGGGGAGAGTCTCCTCTTCCCACACCAGCCTGTCCATCCTTCACTCTCCTTCTTAATCCAAAGAGCCTGGCGTCAAGAAGACCCGAGTTCAAATGCAGCCACAGATACCTCCTGGCTCTGTGATCCTGGGCAAGTCACTTCTCTGCCTGCTTCATTTCCTCATCCATAAAATACGACTTACAGTAGCACCCACCCCACCAAGTGTGGCAAGGATCAGATAAGATAATACTTGGGAAGCACTTAGCCCAGAGACTAGGACAGTTTTGCTGTTCAGTCATTTTCAGTGATGTCTGATTCTTTGTGACCCCATTTGGGATTTTCTTGGCAGATACTGAAGTGGTTTGCCATTTCCTTCTCCTACTCATTTTACATATGAGGAAACTGAGGCTGACAGGGTGAATAAAGTGATTTGGCCAGAGTCACAAAGCTAAGAAGTGTCTGAGGCCAGATTTGAATTCGGGAAGTTGAGTCTTCCTGAGTCCAGGCCCAGCACCATGTCCACTTGCAGTACAGAGCAGGAGCTCTACAAATGCTTCTTCCCTTCCTCCCTGCACAATAGGTCATCTCTCTCCTCTAGGCCTTTGTCTCCCAGGGCCTCCGGCCTGCTTCAAGGGTCCCCCTAAGTGAGATCTTTCTGGCAATCCTAGTGAGCAGTCAGCGTCCCACACAAAAATTCCTGTTATTGAAATAAAATTGGTCCAGACTGAATAGGACCTTCTCTGTGAACGTGCTGTATTGTCTGTCAGCTCCATGAGGGACAGGGCCCAACTCACTTTGTCTCTGGAGCTCTAGCACCTGGCACCAAGGAGGTCCTTAGCAAATGCCCACCCTTCAACCTCCCCCTGAGCAGTTTAGTATCTCCCAAGGTGGCCTGTGCCACAACTGGACAGCTCAGAAGAGGAGAAAGACCTTTTTGCCTCCCAGGAGTCCTCAGCCTTCCACAAGACAGCCTAAAGACTACTCCTGTGCTCCCTGAGCTTTTTCTTCTCCATTCTTTGTTCCTGTCCCAGCGCCACCGGACAGAACTCCTAATGGGTCTGACCAGGTCAGAGTCCAGACAGCTAGGCTGGCAGTCTGCTGATCAGCCCCCCATCCCGTCCATGTGCTGTGAAATGTTTTTAGACAAAAGCCAGGAGTTTACATTTACTTTACATTCCTAGGTTCTCCATCCTTCCTGAAGTGTGCACTCCCCATTTTTCTCCTTCCTGTTCTTTCTTCCCAACTCAAAGCCCAAAGGCTCCTTACCCTGGCTCCTCTCTCTTCCCCTGCCAGACCCTCACAGTGGATGGAGCTGAGCACTAGGCCTGAGTTCAAATCCAGCCTCCGATACTGGCTGTGTGACCCAGGGCAGGTTCTGTCTCAGTTTGGTCAATAAATGGGAATAACAGCCCCTACCTAGTCCCTTCCAGAGAGGCTATAAGGTTTGACTAGCACATCCAGTACATTTTCAGCTCACTATGTGTGCCCAAAACTGAACTAATTCTCTTCCCCCTAAATCCTCCCTTCTTCTTCCAAACTTCCCTAGTACCCTGGAGGGTACCACCCTCCTCCCAGGCCCTCAGGCTCCCATCCTGGGCTCTTCACTCTCTCTCTGCCCAGATGCAGTAAGGCAGCAAAGTCTGTCCCTTTCACCTCTGCACTCTGTTCTGACACTGCTCCCGCTGGGGTGCAGGCCCCCATCACCTCACACTTGGGCTGCTGCCTCAGCTCTCTCCCCTCCAGCCCATCCTCTGTTCGGCACCAAAGTGATCTTCCTAAAGCACAGCTTCAATCAAGTCACCCCCCCACCCCCAAACTCGGTAAACTCCAGTGGCTCCCTATAGCTTACAGGTACAAACACAAATGCTCTGCTTGGCATTCAAAGCCCTTCATGCCCTCGCCCCTCCTTCCCTTCCAGGCTTCTCACTCCCTAGATACTGCTGTAATCTTCAATCCAATGACACCTGCTTTGGGGCTGCTCCCTGGCTGGACATTTTCCCAACTAAAATCCCACCCTCTTCAGGAAGGCGTCCACGGCCTTCCCTCTGTGGTTATTTAACCCGTATACAGCTTTGTCTGTCTGTCCACTCGCCCAATGGGCTGTAAGCTCCCGGAGGGCAGGACCTGGCTTCTTTTCTATCTCCAGTGCCTGGCACGGCGCCTGGCACCCAGTAGGTGCTTCTCCAGTGCCCATACCCCCATCCATCCCATGGCAGGCCTCTGAAACCAGGGGGAGGGGGCCTTCCTCCACACTGTCCCTGAACGCCCCCCCCCCGCCCACTCGTGGTCTGCCCCACCCCTTCCCCATCCGTGGATTCCAATCTCGCCCTGTTCTTATCTAGCTGGATGACCTTGGGCTCGTCCTCAGTTTCTTCCTCTATACACTAAGAGGTTGGCCCGAACCCATTCGTGGTGTGGTCAGGGGAGTGGGCTGCTGGGGTGAGCCACGGCGTGGTAGGGGAGGGAGCGCGCAGCACTAGGGAGCCCTAGCAGCTTCTGGAGCTAGGAAGGACTGGGGCGTGGCCCCCTCTCGGTCCCGCCCCTCCCCCGCCCCCGCCCCACTCACAGTTGCGGATGTCCGAGATGAACACGGCCAAGCCCCGCATGCCGTCACCCTTGGACACGGCCGGCATGATGGCGGCAGGGGCCCCCGGGCTCCGGGGCTGGGCCGGGAGCGTAGAAGGGCGGGGACGGGGCCGGAGCCGGGGCCAGGGCCGGGACCACCGGACGCTCCTCTCCTCGGTGCTGAGGGAGGAAGGGAGGGACCGCGGCAGGCAGGCAGGCAGGCTGGCAGGCCGCAGAGACGCCCCCTCATTGGGCCGCCGCCCCCGCGTCTTCCCGTGCCTATTGGTCTTTGCCGCAGTCGCCCCGCCTTCCTCCTGTCTCCATTGGTCCAGGCTTACGTCGTACAGAGCCGTCTCCGCCTCACCCACCGCCCATTGGCCAAGCTAGGCCGCTGTTTCCGCCCGGAGGACCGGGTCGGGGAAGCGGGAGGACGTAGGGGTAAGGGGAGGGGTGGGGCGTTGCCTGGGAGACGGGTGGAGTTCAGCTCCCTCAAAGAGCCCGCCCCCAACTCTCCGAGCTTTATTCCTATTGGACAACCTGATAAACTTCCGCCATTTCCAGCGAATCGTACAAAAGAAAGCTAAAAGTGGGGGAGGGAAGAAAATATGGACCAATCATGATACAGGTCTCCTCCGCTACCAACGGGGATTGGTGAAAACCAGGAGGTATCCGTGATTGGCCAAGAGGCGGAGCGAACTGGGATAGGTGGAATGAGGCCTGCAATTCCCTGCTGCAGAAAAGGGGTCAGGGTAGGGGAGTGTGAATTCGTGAACAGCCAGCGGTCACATACGGGCGAATTGAACGTGAGCCTAGTCGCTGTGGGTTTGGGAAATAGTGCCTGAGACTGGATGGTTTGAATCCGAGGAAGTACCTCCCCCCTATGATTCCATGGGCTTTTCCTTCGTAACTACTAGAAAAGCAGACGGGAAGAGTCTATTCTGGTATCTGGAGGGAAATTTGTCCCTCCCCAAAGAGTCCATGGACTGCCCGGCCTATAGATCTAGGGAGATCTATTCTTAATTTCGGGGGGAAGTACTAGGAGGTCATTCTAAATCCCAGCGAGAAGATGCCTCTCGTACTCCCGAGGTTACACAGACTGCTCTTTCAATAGGTTCTAGAAAGGCAGGGAGAGTCCATTCTGATACCTAGGGGAGGACATACCCCCCCCCCCCGTGCCCAAGGGTCGGTGGACTGCTCCTTCAATAGATTCCGGGAAAGCAGGGAGAGTCCGTGCTGGAATCTAGGGGAAGATGTGCCCCACCCCACGCCCAAGAGGCCACGACTGCTCCCTTAATAGATCTAGGAATGTCTATTCTGAATTTCGGGGGAAGGTACGAGAAGGCCATTCTAAATGCCAGCTAGCAGATGGCTCCCCTACCCCCTGGTTACACGGACTGCTCGTCAAAAGAATGTAGATGGTTTGGAAGAGGCTATTCTTAAATCTGGGGGAAGATATGCCTCCATGCTTCCGGCCTGGGTTTTAGCAAGACCTGCGGGTGGAGCAGATTCTTTTTAGGCGAAGCCCCTTCCCCCTCCCAGCCTCCGTCGTCCTACGTAAACTGGGAGAGTCCATTCTGAATCCTGGAGAAGATGGACCCACCCCAACCCCCAGGTCTCCCCTGCCTGCCCTTTCCATAAATCTCAGCAGGACTGGGAAAGTCCATTCCGAATTCTACGGGGGGACATTGGGAAAGTCCATTCTAAATTCGAGGGAGTGGAATGGAGATGTCCTGGGAACGGTCCTCCCTAGGCAGAGGCGGTCATTCCCGTTGCCTTCCCATGTCCAGCTTCAGAAAGATGCAATGGACAAATGGCCATCCTCTGAGTAACAAGAGACCTGAGTTGCAGATACCTTCTGACACTTACTAGCCATTTAAGCATATGCAAACACCTTCCTCCCTCAGTCTCAGTTTCCTCATCTATAAAATGGGTTGGGTTTTTTTTTTAATCTATAATATGGGGCCAGGGACCTCCAATTTATTGTGCAGACTGTAGATGCATATAGAGCCAACAAGTCCTGATTAAACGCTTATGATGTGGCCCCTAAGGTGGTGCAATGAATAGAGGCCTGGGCCTGGATTTGAAAGACAGGAGTTCAAATCCTGCCTTGGACTCTAATCAGCTCTTATGAGACTGCTCCCTCAATCTCCCTTTCCACAAGAGGTCCTACACTTCACAGGTTGTAAGAATCAGATTCTAGCTATATATCTGCTATGCACTGTGCTAAGGCCTAAGGATACAAGGAAAGGGGGAAAAAAAAACAAACCAAGGAGCTCCCAGTCTAATGGGAGATATGTCATCCAAAGAACTATCTACTAGCTAGAAGGTATGTGATGCTAGGGAAGATGCCCTCCTCTCCAAACTCCTCTGGCAGAACTCTAGCTAAGACCCAGCCATGATTAGCTTTACTCTGTCCTCTCTGGCCACCTCCTAACCAACAAGGCAGCCCCTTTCCCTCTCCCTTGCTACTCCTCCCTGTCATGGAGCCATGAGCTATAATCAGGCCAAATCTGCCACTGGGCCTGGATGGACCGTGCCAATCCTCACTCACTATTCCCATGACTTTCAGACCAATATGATCCATTTTCCAGTGTCTGGTATTCTCTCCCCTTCCAGGCTGAAGGGTAAGCTCCTTACTATACCCTAAAAGGAACATTTGATCCAGCTATACCCTCCCTCAAAAAGATCAATGAAAGGTTTACAAAAATATTTGGGGGCAGCTGGGTAGGTCAGTGGATTGAGAGTCAGGCCTAGAGACGGGAGGTCCTGGGTTCAAATCTGTCCTCAGACACTTCCCAGCTGTGTGATCCTGGGCAAGTCATTTGACCCCCATTGCCTACCCTTACCACTCTTCTGCCTTGGAGCCAATACACAGTATTGACTCCAAGACGGAAGGTGAGGGTTTTAAATATATATATTTGTACCAGCTCTTTTCAGAGTAGTCAGAGCTTGGAACAAAGGGGCTATTCTCCTGTGAGGAAGTTATGGTTTGTCAACACAAAGGAATATTACTGGGAAATGATCAATTGGGGAGTTTCCAAGGAAACGTGGAAAACATTGATTAAGCACAACTACCGGAACATGGTGATATATAGAAAACCAGATCCAAAAGATTTTAGAGCTGTGATCCATGCAATGAGAACCCAGAAGTCTAGAGGGCTGAAGATGAACTCCACCTCTCACCAGGGAATGATGGGCCAAAAATGCAGACGGGATACTTTTCAAGCAAAGTCATTTGTTTCACTAGACTGAGCTTATGCTGACAGTTTTCATTTTTTTCTTGTTCTGATTGTCATTCACAGTGGGAGGGACAGATTATAAAAGCATAAAAAACAAAATAAGTTGTTAAAAAAAAAAAACTTAGTATCAAGATGCGAGGTAAGGACTAGGCAGTGGGGATTGTGACTTCCCCAGGGTCACAGACCCGGGACCATTTTGAACCCAGGACCTCTAGGCCTGGCTCTCAATCCACTGTGCCGAAGGCATAAGCTCCTCGAGAGCAAAGATGATCTTCCCCTTTTATTTTTGTAACCCCAGTCCCCAAACTCTTTCTTCATGGGTCGAGATGGGTGCCAGTGCCTGCATCAAAGGCAGGCACAATCAGGGAGAGGCAGAGAAAGGAGGGCTCCTAACTCTTCAAGTCTTTCGACCTCCCCCAAGTCTCCTTAGGTTCTCCGGAAGCTGCAGTCACTTCAGGTGCTTCCGGTGGCTTCCAGCTTCGGCAGAGAAGATGGGCAATGCCGACTCCATCTCAAGTGGCTGAAGGAAACATCTCTGGGAAGAAGCTGACATGAGAAGAGGTGGCTGGCTCCTTCACATTCCTGTCCCCCCTTTGCTGCACTAGACACTTGAAGGAATCTCCCCTTGGAGAAGAGGAGAGAGATGGCTCTTCTACCGCCCTTTGAGCCACAAACCAATGCCCCATGCCGCGTGTGAGTAATAGCCCAGACTACGTTTGTGTGTCTCCGACATTTAGCACAGTGCTTGGCATATTATAAACACTGACTAGATGCATTTTCATTCACTCATTCATTCAGCCAGGTCCCAACAGTGGCAGCAGAAGTGGGCCTATGCCCAATGATAAACAATTTGCCTACAGGTTCATTTTCTAGTAAAGTTACACACCAGGTTCATAGGAAATCTAAAGCAGAAGTTCTTAACCTGATCTGAGAATTTATTGTGTATTGTTTCCAAGGCAGAAGAATGAGTGGTAAGGGCTATGCAATTGGGGTTAAGTGACTTGCCCAGGGTCACAGAGCTAAGGAAGTATATGAGACCAGATTTGAACCCAGGACCTCCCATCTCTAGGCCTGGATCTCTATGCACTGAGCCACTTAGCTGCCCCTCCCTTGAGATTCTTGACCAAAAAAATTTTTTTTTCTCCAAATCAGATAGTCTCTGATCAGTCAATAGACATTTATGTGTGGAGCAGGGAGGGAGATCATTTGAATCTTATAATTTTGGAAAACATATGCTGAAAGTTATTATTACATGTAATTGGGAAAGAATTCTAAAACAGAAAGTAAGGGTTTTTAAAAAAAGGATCTCAAGGGGGGCAGCTGGGTAGCTCAGTGGATTGGGAGCCAGGCCTAGAGACAGGAGGTCCTAGGTTCAAATCTGGCCTCAGACACTTCCCAGCTGTGTGACCCTGGGAAAGTCACTTGACCCCCATTGCCTCCCTTACCACCAATACACACTATTGACTCCAAGATGGAAGGTAAGGGTTTAAAAAAAAATTAAAATAAAATAAAAAATTCTAAAAAATAAATAAATATAAATTAAAATAAAATAAAATAAAATAAAATAAAAGGATCTCAAGGGAACTCATGAGGAAAAAATAGGAAGAAAGGGAGCTTAGCAATATTGGATCACAAACAAGGCTGAAATCATCAAACAAAACTGTTGCTGATTAAGAAATCAATAAGTGTATCAGGAGAACCAAATAGCTACATAATATATAGGAGCAAATGAGCACAGTAGCTTAGTGATTTTTATGTATTTGTTTGTTTATTTAAACCCCTAAATTCTGTGTATTGGCTACTTGGTTGAAGAGTGAGTGGTAAGGGTGGGCAATGGGGGTCAAGTGACTTGCCCAGGGTCACACAGCCAGGAAGTGTCCGGATTTGAACCCAGGACCTCCCATCTCTAGGCCTGACTCTCAATCCACTGAGCTACCCAGCTGCCCTCTAGCTTAGCGTTTGATAGAGCCAGAGATCCCAGTTGGAGGGCAGGGACTTACTCTTCAGTCCAAACTATTGGGAAAACAAGAAAACAGCCTGGCAGGAACTAGTTATTGACCAACATCTTACACTGTATTCCAAGGTAAGCACCAAATGGGGAAATGATTTAGACCTAAAGGGTGACTTTATATACAAAGGGAACAAGGAAGAATCTGCCTGTCAGAGCTATGAATAAAGGAAGACCATGACCAAGCAAGAGATAGAGAAGATCACAGGAGGTCAAATGAATAATTCTGATGACGTGAAGGTAAAAAAAGTTTTTTTAATTAATTAATTTAATTTAGAAGATTTTTCCATGGTTACATGATTCATGCTCTTTCCCTCACCTCCTTCCTCCCTGCTCCTGTAGCCAACATGCAATTCCACTGGGTTTTACATGTGTCATTGATCAAGACCTATTTGCATATTATTGATATTTGCACTAGAGTGACTGTTTAAAATCTACATCCCCAATCACATACCCATCAACCATGTGATCAAGAAGTTGTTTTTCTTCTGCATTTCTGCTCCCCCAGTTCTTCCTCTGGATGTTGATAGTTTTCTTTCTCATAAGTCCCTCAGGAATGCCCTGGATCATTGCATTGCTGCTAGTACAGAAGTCCATGACATTCTATTGTACCACAGTGTATTCATCCCTGTGTACAATGTTCTCCTGGTTCTGCTCCTTTCACTCTGCATCAATTCCTGGAGGTTGTTTCACTTCACATGGAATTCCTCCAGTTTATTATTCCTTTGAGCACAATAGTATTCCATCACCAGTATATACCACAGTTTGTTCAGCCATTCCCCAATCGAAGGACATTCCCTCATTTTTCAATTTTTTGCCACCACAAAGAGCATGGCTATAAATATTTTTGTTCATATATTTTTTCCTATTATCTCTTTGGGGTATGAACCCAGCAGTGGTATGGCTGGGTCAAAGGGCAGGCAGTCATTTAAAGCCCTTTGGGCATAGTTCCAAATTGCCATCCAGAATGGTAGGATCATCCACCAGAAATGCATTAATGTCCCAATTTTGTCACATCCCCTCCAACATTTATCACTTTCCTTTGCTGTCATATTGGCCAATCTGCTAGGTGTGAATTGGTACCTCAGAGTTGTTTCGATTTGCATTTCTCTGATTATAAGAGATTTAGAACACTTTCTCATGTGCTTATGGATAGTTTTGATTTCTTTATCTGAAAATTGCCTATTCATGTCTCTTGCCCATTTATCAATTGGGAGAAAAAAAATTTATAAATAAAACCATTGGAGCTAAGATCAGAAGAGAAGCAGGCAAACAATGGAAGGGTGCAATGTGGCAGAAATCTTTGCAACAAATTTCTCCAATAAAAATCTCAATTCTAAGATATAAGCAGAACTGATTCAAGTGTATAAGAGCCATTCCCCAAATGGTAAATGGTAAAAGGATAGAAACAGGCAGTTTTCAGAAGGGCAATCTAAGCTATCCATACCCATAAGGGAAAATGGGCTAAAAATCACTAATTTGAAAAATGCAAATTAAAACAACTCTGGGTTTCTAGCACACACCCATTAGATTGACTAAGGAGACAAAAAAGGAAAATACCAAATGGTGGCAGAGCTATGGAAAGATACCTATATCATTGCACTATCCTGTGAACTAGTCCAGTCGTTCTGCAAAGCTATTCAGAACTTTTCCCAGAAAGTTAACAAACTTCATGTGCTTTGACCTAGCAATATCACTACTAGCCCTAAAGAAATCAAAGAAATTATATGTGAAAAAATATTTATATTAGCTCTTCTTGTAGTGACAAAGAATTGGGAGGTGAGGAGAATGACCAAACAAGTTATAGTATATGACCATGATGCAATAGTATTGTGTTGTAAGAAATAATAAAGGAGGGGCAGCTAGGTGGTATTGTAGATAGATTGCCAGACTTAGAGTCCTGGGTTCAAATTTGACCTCAGATACCTCCAAGTTGTTTGACTCTGGGTTAGTCACTTAACTGTTTGCTTAGCCCTTATCATTCTTCTGCCTTGGAATCAATACTTACTATTGATTCTAAGACAGAAGCTAAATGAGAAAGAGAGAGAAAGGAAGGAAGGAAGGAAGGAAGGAAGGAAGGAAGGAAGGAAGGAAGGAAGAAAGAAAGAAAGAAAGAAAGAAAGAAAGAAAGAAAGAAAGAAAGAAAGAAAGAAAAGGAAGGAAGGAAGGAAGGAAGGAAGGAAGGAAGGAAGGAAGGAAGGAAGGAAGAAAAAGGAAGGAAGGGTTTCTGTATTTTGGAATTTTGGGGGTTCATTTGAGCCTTAAAATATTTAGATATATGACAAACTTCCTGTGGACATTTAGGGGACTTTGAAACTACATTTCCCATGATTCAATGGGCTTCTGGTTTGACATGATGATGTGAACCAATGTAAAGCAAAGCTTAAATAGAAAGGACTTGATTGGGACGTCTTCTTTTGGCACGTGGGAGAAGTGGAGAGAAGGTATGGCAGGGAACTTGAATTAGATATTAGCAGGCACGTGATCATCTTATATTTTACCAACATGGCCTTAATTAAAATATTACTTCTTTTAATATCAGTCTATATTTATTATAAAAATAACATTTCGGAGAAACCTGGGGAATCTTGTAGGGAATTGATGCAGGCTTTAAAAAAAAGAACCAGGAGAACAATTTATACAATGACAAAAAAACTGTAAAGACTACTAACTTTGAAAGACTTAAGAACTGAGTTCAACAAAATAGCTAACTATGATTCTAGAAAACTCACGATGAAACAAATTGCCCACCTCCTGATAGAGGTTGATGGATTCAGAACACGGATCAAGACATATTTTTGAACATAGCCAAAGCAGAAATTTGTTTTTCATAACTATACGTGTCCATATGTGGCCAAACAGTTTGTTCCAAGGGGCATGAAGGTAGTTGTAGCAGGTGCCCCAGAGTGCTTAGAACTTGGTCAGACATGGAAGAGTCAGCAAGGTCACCCACTGTATCCTGGGACGTGGCCAGTCATCTTGACTTTTGTCCTGCCACTGACCTTGGATGACTCTGGAAGAAGTGAGGCTGATGACTTGCAACTCTGCCTCACTTGAACCCAAGTCAAGGTATCACCCTTGTCATATCATTGTTTCTCTTTGAAAATAAAGAATGAACAGCAACACTTATAATAGGAGTTTTTAAAATGTGTTTTCTTGATTTCTCAGTGGAAGAGGGAAGAGACGTGGAAGAGACAGCTGATCTTTGAAACCTCAATTAAATTAAAATTTTTGAAAAGAAAGAATGCAGAGAGAACGGCCCCAATTTTTTCAGTGAAACATGTGCTGCGGCCAGCACAGTCACAGAGGAGGCAGACAAGATACTGGAGAGGAACAACCCGGCATGGAGGGTGCAAGGAATGAGGAAGGAGTCTGGGCAGGCCGATAGTGGTGCAGCTGGGAACTTAGCTAAGCTGCGGTGCGCTTTTATTAGGAAAATCAGTACACATGGATATGTGATGGATGTGAGTCATTGCACACAGGTAAGTGACAGGCATGGGGAAGCGGTACAGATGGCTCCTTCAAAGGGATTCTTTTGAGAAAGCAGCAAAGCCCGGATTAAACAAGGGTTTGCCAAATCCTCCTTACAGTAAAGGCCATGAATAAATTCATGGGACTTTAACCCGTAGCTACATGACTTGGAAAGGAAAGGTGGGGAGGGGGATGAACAATGGCAGCAAACAGAGGGATAATCCAGGGCTCACGGCAGGGTGGCTTTGGGGGCATAAGCACAAGTATATATTGTTTATGACATCCTATCTGGGGAAAGCTAGTGGTTGGGATGCAGATAGGAGGTCCCTCCTTGTGCTAAGGCCCTTCTAGTGTCGACATACCTCAAGCCAAAGGTAGACGACGCTTTGTTTATTCAGCCACTAGCCCTGCAAGGGTGGGCTTCCTCGAGAAATCTTTGACCCGGGTCTCTCTAGGAACCTGGCGTCTACGAGGGGACCCGCGGCTCACCACGTCTTCCTTACAGGTAGAAGATCGGGAATTCATTCATAGAATCATTAACTCGTGACATCTCCTGAAACTGTCACAAGAGAACGCTTTAGCGCCAAAATGCTCGTGTCCTTTCCTGGATCCTGCTTTTGCAGGAATCTCGGGCGGCAGTTCTAGGTTGGTCATGTGTACGTCGTCCATGGCATCAGCCACAATATGGGGAAGGTTCTCAGCTGAGGTGATGGGATGTGGGTGAAAAAGCCCCCACCCCCTTCTATGAGGATTAGATTTTCATGTTAGCAGCAGTCTTGAGATCGTCATCATTTAATTCTAAGCCAAGTATTAAGGTTTTGAATTAGGTAAATAACTGCTTTGGCACAGGCCTTAGTGTCAGCCCCAGCCTTCAAAGTTGCTCAATAATTATGGTCTTGAACTTGTGATCTAGTATATGTGACTAGGCCTGACCCGGGGTTCGAAGCCTGGTATCACCCAACATCACCCACTCTTATTTTGTGTCACTAGTCTAGGCTCCACCGTTCCCTCCTTTTTCTTTTCCCCCTCTTCCCCCCCCTTTTTTAGAAGAAATTTCCCCCCTTTTTTAGAAGAAATGACTTCTAAGTCACTATCAAGTGACTTCTTCTACCAATGAGAAGGATTTCCTGATTACTTCAACCAATCCACATCTCTACATTTTTATTACTGTCTTGGATTATTTTTGTACTGGTATAAAAGTTATCTAATTCTTTGGGGTATATAGGAAGGTCTTTTATAGTGCTTGAAGTCTTTTGATCTTGACCAGAAGTCCGGCTTTATTGTGGGGTGGCTCCCTTACAATAAATCTATTTCTCTACCACTTGGAGACTTTGCTTATCATTTGCATACCTGTGGTTAGGAATTACACAACAGGGTAGTCGGAGAAGTTTAAGGAAGAATCAGAAGGCTTGGGGAAAGGGCTGTGGTAGGATACTGAGAGGATTAGGGAGGTATAAAGAATTGCCTTCATGGGACCTGGAGGTCGGTAGATAACAGCTACCCAGGTCTCAATTGATCATTAAATAATGTTTGGGGGTGTACAGGTGTTCAGGAAGGATTAGCACCTCTGGTACGAGCCCTTTTTGGGGCTGTTCATCTACCTTTGGCGACCACCATCAACCAGCTCCCATATATGACTCCAAGAAGCTGTAGCATCCTCAGTGACCGTACCCTGGTAAAGAGTCTTGGCAGATGGGCTAAAACAGGATGAGAGTAATCTATAGACCACAAACCTGATGGTGAGTTGTGAGTTGTCCACCCCAGGCATGTGAAGACATCCTCCAGTGGGATTTGTTTCATTGGCCATAAAGCTGGCTAAAGCAGGCACTGGGGAGTGCTGAGAACTTGGTTCAACATAGAAGAAGCCAAGGCCATCCAGGCTATCAGGACGTTGCCAGTCTTCCTGACTTCGTCTTGCCACTGGACTTTGATGCCTCTGGAAGTGAGAGACCCATGACTCAGCACAATTCTGCCTCACTTAATTTCAATTCATGGACAAATCAAGCTATCACCAGTGATATCATTGGTCCTCTCTGAAAAACAAAGGAGAAACAAGCACAACAACAAATATTACTTGAATGAATCTCAGAGGAAGAGAGCTTACTGAGAGACGGTGGTAGAGAGAGATCCTAGAAATGACCATAATGTAATTGTAGGCCAGGAGCTCAATGTAATGGCTGCCCACCTTAAATGCCCAGGAGACACCAATGTGAATGGAAAGCACATTGGCATCCTACTGTACCTGAGGTATGAATTGTCCTGGCCACATGTGTTCTTCTTTGCATGTCCCCATTCTTCCCACTAATATTGTGGGTTTTTGTGTGTGTGTGTGTGTGTGTTTTTTTTAACATTTATTAATATTCATTTTTAACATGGTTACATGATTCATGCTCCCCTTTCCCCTTCAACCCCCCCCCC
>NC_058132.1:8690621-8734422 GCF_016433145.1 Gracilinanus agilis | reverse complement strand
GCCTTTAGGGATTGATTTTCGGCCATAATC
Organism: Gracilinanus agilis; assembly: GCF_016433145.1. Taxonomy (NCBI): domain Eukaryota; kingdom Metazoa; phylum Chordata; class Mammalia; order Didelphimorphia; family Didelphidae; genus Gracilinanus; species Gracilinanus agilis. The sequence goes on along the minus strand of NC_058132.1, from coordinate 8,734,392 downwards.
TTCTGGTAATCGGCCATAATCTTTTGGTTTTCGGCCATAATCTTCTTGTTTTCGGCCATAATCTTCTGGTATTCCTTTTCAATCTGGTCATTTCTTGTGTTCAATTTGCTTATCAGTTCATTTGGTTTCTGAGCCTCGCTTTCCAGTTGCAAGATTCTACCTTTTAAGCTGTTATTTTCTTGCCAGATCTCTTCCATTTTCCTCAAAATCTCAGATTTGAACTCTTCCATAGGTTGTGAGGAGTTTTCCTTATTTGGGGAGGGTCTGGATGGTTGTTTGTTCTCCTCCTCTGTTTGCTCGGTTGTCTGGATTTTCTCTGTGTAGAAGCTGTCGAGTGTTAAAGACTTCTTTTTTTTGTTATTATTCTTTCTCTTCTGAATTTCCTGTAACTGGTTAGCCATCATTAGCCCAGCAGCTTCTCAGGTTTATCCTCGCGCTCAGTCCTGAGGTCTGAGTTCTAGTTTTTTCCAAGGTCAAGCCCCCTGGTGGATTCCCTTGCTTGAACCTCTGCAGGAGGTTTCTTTACAAGTCTCAGGGAGCTACTTCCACAGTCGTATACCTGTCTGCACTGGTTCCCCACTTAGGCTTTAGTTCCTGGTTGTGTTTGCCTCTGCTCAGCCGGCACCCACGCCTCTGCTCAGCCGGCGCTCCGCTCCCAGCGTCCGCTCCCGAGCGCGCGCGCTCAGATTTCGCGTGCGTTCTTGACTTAATGGGGTCCTAAGTCTTGCTGCTCTCAGGAACAGGTCCCGGAGCTGCTGATGACTCGATGGGTGCCCCAAACTTGCTCTATTTCTTTTTAGCTGGGTTCAGAGCTATAGGTGAGTGTGGAGGGGGTGGGGGTGGGGCGGTTGCTCAGCTCGCGCTTGAGTGAGAGCCCTTTTTAGCTTGGAAATGTCTCGATTCCACGTACCTTCCACGCTGTGCCCTGTTGTGGGGTTCCTCCGTTCGTCTGGACTTGTTTTTATGTCCCCTTGAGGAGTTTTGTGTGTTTCGGTCAGGAGAGGTTTAGAGCTGCTTCTTACTCTGCCGCCATCTTAACCCGGAAAACTGTGTGTGTGTTTTTGTTAAAACCCCTACCTTCCATCTTGGAGTCAATTCTGTGTATTGGCTCCTTGGTGGAAGAGTGGTAAAGGTGGGCAATGGGGGTCAAGTGACTTGCCCAGGGTCACACAGCTGGGAAGTGTCTGAGGCCAGATCTAAACCCAGGACCTCCTGTCTCTAGGCCTGACTCTCAAACTAATATTGTTTATATTTGAGGGGAGTATGTCCCAAGTTTAGGGATGGAATATTTTGTATCTGTTGTTCTTCACCTACTATCTTATCAAATGCGTTTTGAATGAATTGTGTCTATTGACTGATTATTAAAGACAAGCACACCAGTGGGGACTCATGAGTTTTTAGCTTTAGTTCACACACACACACACACACACACACACACACACACACACACACACACTACCCCCACTATGAGGCAAATTGGGAGAGTATCCCAGAGGGGACACTATACATAAACTTCACAGTTTTTCCTTTAAAGCCTAATAATGGCTGCTTGCCCAATAATTACCAAATATCTGTAGGAGTCCAGAGTTCTCCAGTTTTTAAACCTCAGGTCTTCTATTCATTCATGTAGACAAGGGCTTGGAAATAAAGCACAGAGAGACAACACCAAGCTGGAGTGGGGGGGAGTCATTGTTATTTCTGCTAACCTCTCAACCATATTCTTGAACCTTTCATATGCAGTTATAGCTACCCAAAATCTGAAGGGGGCCTTGCCTCCAAAACCTTTCAGAAATAAAACCTTCCATGTTATTACAAGGAATTCTCCATGATCATTCAACTTCTAGATCTTCCTCCAGGTTTCTCTCAGAATCGGGAATGAAGGCATTGGCAGAAATTCTGAAAATACCTTCAGAGCCAAGATATAGCATTCCATCTCTCCTGGAGATCACCAAGTCCAAGGGGGAGCACCAAGGCCCCAAGTTCTGAATCAACCCCACTGACTAACATGCTTCTCCCTCCTCTTCCTCTCCCATTCCCTTCGATGATGAAGGTGGAAGCTGTGGCCCTTCCAACCCACTTCCCATTCCTTCTTCTCCATTCACCCTAACTCCCTCCTTCCCGGGTCCCACTGTAGTCTTGTTTACTGTGCCCTCTGGAACTTGCTTTCACTCCAGATCTTTGGCTTTCATGCTCTCTCCATCCCTTCAAACTCACAAAGACCTGGCTCTTCCCACAAGACAATGTATCCCCAGCCTTTTTCTCCAGCACTGGCTATTCTTTTTCTCATAGCCCTCAACATACTGGTGCTGGAGGGGGTGTCAGAGGTCACCCCTCACCCCATATCGCCACTTAAAGACTCTCCTTGCCTCTTGCTCCGTCTTGATTATGAAATAGTTCTTGTTCAGGAATCCTCTAAATTACAACATCAAAGTGACTTGTTAGAGAGATGTCTTGAGGGCACGAGGGAGCCTTTTTAATTTGGACATTTCTCTAATTAGAAAAACTCTTGGATTTTGAATAATCACAAATTAACAAGCCATTTCTGGCCGGCTTGGGTATAAGATGCAGAGGATCGTCAGGTTTTCTCCAATGTCGCACTAGACATATTTGGACTTCTTCTGATTTATTTTGCATATGGCGGAAGTTGAGCCCCCAAGGAACATAAATCGGGATGTCTCCCTGAAGGCCTTTTACTCTGTAAAACAATCCCTTTATTGGTTACTGAGGAGGAAAAGCTGACTATGGGTTCAAGGGAGCTTTGACGGGGAGTGAGCCAGCATCTGTTACCCTTTTCTCTTCCCATTGGGAAGAACAGCAGGAGTCTCTGAACCCTTTCTTAGATGCAGAAATGGCAAACTTTAGCATATGGCAATCAAACTGCATGGTTGGGCTTTGAGAAGCCCGAGCCCAGACTTTGGACCACAGGCTACTAAGCTTGCCTGTAAAAGCGTAGCTGACAGAACAGTGATCCCAAGATGGATGGACTTTTTCAAACCCTAAATCTTAGTATCAAATCTAAGATAAAAGAACATCAAGGACTAGTAGGCAAATGGGTTTAAGTGACTTGCCCAGGGTCACACAGCTAGGAAGTTTCTGTTTGAACTCAGCTCCTTCCAACTCCAGTCTTGGTGCTCTATCCACTGTGCTACCTAGCTGCCCCACTTGTCCGTTTATGAACACAAATCAAAGAATAGATATCTTAAAGACTGATATTTCTAGCCAGGGGAGGTGGGCCTGAATTCTGGAGTTCTACAGTCCAGCAGGAGGGAGGTTTCCTTAACAGTGCCCTCTCAGAGAAGGAGTAAAGAAACCTCCACAGAGAACTGCCCTGAAGATAAAAGAAAAAGCCAGTGAATCTAGACCTTACCAGCCACCCATAAAGTTGCTCTGATATTGCTTGCAGAAGTAAGAACTTACAAGGTGGAATCAATGGGTCCATTAGATTGTAAGCTCCTTGAGGGCGGGAACTCTTTTTGAATCCCCAGGACTTTGTACAGTCCCTGGCATATAGTAGATGTTTAATAAATGTTTATTGAATGATGATCCACCTAGATCACCACCAGGGAATTCAGATATTGTGTCCTATCACTGGATCATTAGCCCAGTGGCATGCTATATTTCTGTAAACTTAAGGAAAGCCTTCCTGGGACCACACAAGCCAAGGATCCCACATGGGGGCCAATGTCCTATCCAGCTCCACCTTAGTTCCTTTATTCAAAGTCTGACAGCACAAATGACATCATTTCAGAGCTGGAAGGGATGCTTCCATGGCCATCTCCAATCCACAACTGCCAAGTGGTCTTCTAGACTTGGCCTAGAGATCTCCAGTGACAGGGGAACCACTCCCTCCAGAGAGAAGCAGCCCATTCCACATGGCATGGCTCTGATTGGGAGGAAGTTCTTCCTCTGGTTCCTAGAATATACTGCCTTCTGGGACCAAACAAGCCGCTCACATTTTTCCCCAAGTCCTCCATACACCTGAAACAGCAATTGCGTACCCTCAAGTCCTCTCTTCTCCAGGCTAAACATCCCCAGTTTCTTTGAACTGATTGTCATGGGTATGGAACCAAGCCCTTCCATCCTGGATGCTATCCCCTTGCTTGTCTTCTCTCCAGCTTATCAGCATCCTTGCTAAAATGTGACACCCAGATCCGAACAATGCACACAGCTCCTTACACATAGTAGACAATAAATAGTAGAGCTACAGTAGTCCCAGTTCTTCAGACAAATTCAATACAATTCAACTAGCATTGATTAAACTCATACTAGTTGCCAAGTATTGTGCTAAATGCTGAGGATCCAAAGACAAAACTGAAATAAACTCAATCAAGGAGCTAAATAAGATACACAGAGCAAATACTAACTAACGAGGAGTGGGAGAGCACCAACATCTAAAGGGAGGCAGAGAAGAGTTCGAAGGAGACCAGCTCCTTCTTCCTACGTGTCTTATGGATTTGTATATGCTCAAAAGCATAACTCACAAGCCCCCACCAATATGTTTACTTTTACTAGTCAGGCAAAGGATACAATAAGTTCAAAGTAAAAGCATTTAGTAAAATAGTATAGAAAGAAAAGTAGTCACAAATATTCCTCCCATTAATTGCAGTCATACACTCCTCCCAAAAGTACATATACCCTCAGTAGGAAGAATGGACATGCCTAGCAAATGCACTCACAAGGTCATATACCTGGGAAATGCTTATGGCCATAATGGTCCAGGCACATATCATGCTTTTGATTCTTCTAAACCACTGATGTCTTTTTTTTTTTTTTCGTAAACCCTTACCTTGTCTTAGAATTTATACTGAGTTTCAGTTCCAAGGCAGAAAACTGGTAAGGCAAATGAGGTTAAGAGACTTGTCCACAGTCAGACAGCTAGGAAGCATCTGAGGCTAGATTTGAACCCAGGACCTTCCACCTTTAAGTCTGACTCTATCCACTGAATCACATTGCTGCCCTGAGAAGATATAACTAAATAGCGATTTATCTGAAAAAATTATATGGGTGTTTTTGTGGGCCACAAAAGCAATATTTGTCAGCAATGTGATGTGATAGTCAAAAAAAGGCAGTCATGCTGCATTGAAAACATTGGTCCTGTTTGTAGAAAAATATTTCTAACAACTTTTTTTATGGTGGCAAAGAATTGGAAAATGAGAGGAATGTCCATCAACTGGGGAATGGCTGGATGAGTTGTGGCATATCCCTGTGATGAACACTATTGTGCTATAAAAAACCTGGAAAGACTTAACATGAACTGATACAGAGTGAAGTAAGCAGAAGCAGGAGAACACTGTACGCAATAACAGCAATATCGTATGATGATTGGCTTTGGATGACTTAGTTCAGCAGTACAATGATCCAAGACAATTCTGAAGGACTCAGGATGAAAAATGTCATCTGCCTCCAGAGAAAGAATTGATGGAGTCTGGCCCAAAACATACTATATTTCACTTTCTTCTTTTTTGTGTGTATAATCTCTTGCACAAAATTACTAATATGGAAAAATGTTTTACATGATTGTACAAGTAAAATCGATATCAGATTGCTTACTGTCTCAGGGAAGAGAAAAGGAAGGGAGAGAATTTGGAACTCAAAATTAAACAAAAAAATGAATATTATTTGTTTTTACATATCAGTGGGAGGGAAATATTTTTTTTAATTTTTTTTAAACCCTTAACTTCTGTGTATTGGCTCCTAGGTGGAAGAGTGGTAAGGGTGGACAATGGGGGTCAAGTGACTTGCCCAGGGTCACACAGCTGGGAAGTGTCTGAGGCTGGATTTGAACTCAGGACTCCTGTCTCTAGGCCTGACTCTCAATCCACTGAGCTACCCAGCTGCTCCCTGGAAATATTTTTTAAAGAGAAAGAGAAATATAGGTCCCAGGAATAAAGATGGGACAGCTCCACTGTACTTTGTCCTAATCAGACTACATCTGGAGAACTATGTTCAGTTCCTGGTGCCACAATCTGTTGAGCTAAAGAGTGTCCAGAAGAAAGCAAACAAGATGATCAAGGCCGTTGAGTCTTTGTCATCTAAGAATCAGCTAAAGGAACTGAGATTGTCTATCCTGGATAAGAAAAAACACAAGGGAGACATGTTTGCTCTCTTGAATATTAGAAGGCCTGCCATGTGGAAGAAGCCTTATACTTACTCCTTTTGGTTCCAGGGGGCATAACTAGGTACAATGGGGAGAACTTGAAAGAGGAAAATTTAGGCTCAATGTTAAGGAAAACCTAATTATGCTAGCTTCCTCAAAGTGGAAGGGGCTGCCTGAGGATAACTAATGGATTCCCATCTTATCAGTCTTGATGACAATCTGTCAACTATGTGGTCATAGAGATTCTTTATCAGTGAAGAAGCCTTTCTACACTATATCCCAAATCAACTCTCTTTCCACTTCCAATCATGGTTTGCTCTCTTCTCTGCTGCCAGGGTCATACTCCTTGCAGCTTCTTCCTGCCCTTAACTTTTGGTGTTTTCATCTCATTTTCTGTTATATATATATTTCCTACTGACTGAATAGCTCTACTATCTAGAAGATACTATGGTAGATGGATGGACAGGAAAGAAAATGTCCTCCTCTCCTTCCCTGTTTCCTTCTACTTTCTAGTAGAGATGCAGTAGTCATATTCCCTGCTTCAAATGTTTTTAATAACTTGACTGGTACTCAGAGCTAGAAGGCTTATCTTTTTTTTTTTCTTTTTTAAATTTGCTACCTCTGTTTTAGTATCAGACAGATAGGTCAGACAGAAGAGCAGCAAGGGGGGCAGCTGGATAGCTCAGTGGATTGAGAGTCAGGCCTAAGAGACAGGAGTTCCTCCAGCCTCAGACACTTCCCAGCTGTGTGACCCTGGGCAAGTCACTTGACCCCCATTGCCTACCCTTACCACTCTTCCACCAAGGAGCCAATACATAGAAGTTAAGGGTTTAAAAAAAAAGAGCAGCAAGGCACGTTCTTTGTGGTGGCAAAAAACTGGAAAACAAGGGTATGCCCATCAATTGGGGAATGGCTGAACAAATTGTGGTATCTGTTGGTGATGGAATACTATTGTGCAAAAAGGAATAATAAACTGGAAGAATTCCATGTGAACTGGAAAGACCTCCAGCAATTGATGCAGAGCAAAATGAGAAGAACCAGGAGAACATTGTATACAGAGACAGATACACTGTGGTACAATTGAATGTAATGGACTTCTGAACTAGCAGCAATGCAATGACCCAGGACAATTCTGAGGGATTTATGGAAAAGACGCTACCCACATTCAGAGGAAGAACTACAGGAGAGGAAACACAGAAGGAAAACAACTGCTTGAACACATGGGTTGATGCAGACACGATTTGGGATGTAGACTCTTAATGACCACCCTAGTGCAATTATCAATAATATGGAAATAGGTCTTGATCGATGACACATGAAGAAACCAGTGGAAATGCACGTCTGCTACAAGGGGTGGGGCGGGGGGAGAGAGCAAGAACATGAACCGTAACCATGGAAAAATTGTTTCTAAAAAATAAAAATAAATACCAGATTAAAAAAAAAAAAAACAAGAAGAGCAGCAAAGTCTAGGCAATCGGAGTTAAGTGACTTGCCCAGGAGCTAGGAAGTGTCTGTGGCTAGATTTGAGGGAAAACACTTTGCTGCCTCTACAGAGCTGTCTGTGACGTTCAAAAGACCTTAGCCTAGAACCAAGGCTCAACTTCTGGAGAGGAACCTGCTCATCCCTACTGTCTTAGATATATGTCTTTCTCTGAAGTCTTGGAGACTTTCTTTCCAGACGTGCCTAGCTTCCAGGGTCCAAGCTCTTTTCAAACAAAATCTCCAGACAGCTACATAAAGCCTAAAAGCATTTAACCATCAGAGTTCTAGCATGTCTATTGTCCCAGAAAATTAAACTTTGACAGGGCTGGGGATTTCTTATGACGCCCACTTGTCCCCTTCTAGGAACACTGTGCTGACCACCCTTTTTTGTGGAGAAGGGGCTATGACAAAGACATTCTACAATCATTTTTGGATGTCTCGGGTCCCAAGGATTTTCCTCAATCCCCTAAAATCCTAATTTAGTGCTATGTGCAAATGAAAAGAATGAGGGAAAAGCTAAAGCAAAAAAATCCCTGGGTAGCCCAGCCAAGGCATGACCCTCTCCTGCCTTTCTAATGAATGTGTATGTGGCTGCCAACAAGGCTCCCAGGCCATGACTTACCCCTAGCCCTTACTGAACGTTGTTGCCCATCATGTCCCGCCATTGACTGACACAGAGCTTGCCATCCACTTAAAAGCACCAGCTCTTTTTATCCAGAGAAACTGTTAAGAGCTAGTGAGGCTGCCGCTACTGCAAACCCCATCGGGCCCCCTAAGATAGGGATGAAGGAAAGGAAGCCTCTGCGTTCACGGGGCAAGACAACACTCCAAAGAGAGAGAAAAGTTGAAAGACGGGCTAAAGGCGGGTTGGCCTGGACGCCTTCAAAAGATGGAAACTTCTGGAAGAATTTCCTAAAGGGAGAGGGATGTGGGGCCTCGCAGAGGAATATCCCGCAGCCTCCACTATTCTGCCACGAGTCATTCCCAGGTGAGACGACCCCAGGTAACGGGAAAGCTCTAAAATGAGCCGCCAGTAGACGCGGAACGGTTCTAAGGAGAGGGTTGGAAAAGGAATGGCTGCTTTCCTTCTCTGGATCCACCATGCTCCTTTGTTTCTGGCCGAGGATTCGGAGAAAGGACACTAAAGCCCTTCCCCAAGCCCTCTCCGGAAAGCTCAGGTGCACATTGTGGGAACTCTGCTACTGGCCAAGCCAAGGACCTTGAAGGACAACTGGAAGTAGGCTGAAGAGATTGCTGGGAATGGATGCTGGTTTACTTATTTACTCTGCAGCACCTAGCACCATGGCTGGCATACAGTTAGTGCTTACTAAATGTTTATGGACTGACCAGCTTTACATTTTATAACATGTATAAAAACTGTGGTCAGTGAAGGGGTACAGAAGAGAGAGAGAGAGAGAGAGAGTCGGGCCTGAAGTCAGGAAGACTCAACTTCCTCAGTTCAAATCCAGACTCAGACACTTATTAGCGGTGTGACCCTGGACGACTCCCTTCCCCCTTTTTGCCTCAGTTTCCTCATCTATAAAATGAGCTGGAGAAGAGAATGGCAAGCCACTCCAGCAAACCTGCCGAGAAAACCCCAAGCTGAAATGACTGAACAGCACCCACATCATGATCGACCGTGTGATCTCTGCTTGCCAAGTTTCTAAGGACATGAATTCAGGAGAAACCAGATGGGGTCGTGGCTCAACAGGTAGCCAATTTTATGTTTTCCTATGGTGAATAATGCCCTATTTCATCCTCTAAATTTCAATCCTGGGGGGCAGCTGGGTGGCTCAGTGGATGGAGAGCCAGGCCTAGAGACAGGAGGTCCTAGGTTCAAATCTGGCCTCAGACACTTCTCAGCTGTGTGACCCTGGGCAAGTCACTTGACCTCCATTGCCCTACCCTTACCACTCTTCTGCCTTGGAGCCAATACACTGTATTGACTCCAAGACGGAAAGTGACGGTTTTTATTTAAAAAATAAAATAAAATAAAATAAGTAAATAAATTTCAATCCTGGTCAACAGGTGCCAAGGCAAAGTGTGCCTGTGTAGCACTGGTCCAGAGCTGTGTGCCCCTAGGACTCCAGAAGGAAACCTGAGCCTCTTATCGAAGGCCAGCCTGGCATGTGCCAAAAAGAAACTGACCACACCACTGGGCTGATCGAACCGATGCTGTATCGCCTCAATGGATAATTAATAAGGCAGCATGCTGTCTGTCTCTCCTTTGCCCCCTGCCGCTGCTTACCCCGTATTTACTTCAATAATAATTTGTCGTTATAATACATTCATTTTAATGTGTTAACAGAGGTGGGGGTGGCGATATAGTAAATCTGGGGGCCCTAAAGAGCCACTTGCTTGACCCCTCTTTGGCAAAAAAGAATTTATTTTATGTTTTTGTTTTTGTTTTTAAACCCTTAACTTCTGTGTATTGTCTCCTAGGTGGAAGATTGGTAAGGGTGGGCCATGGGGGTGAAGTGACTTGCCCAGGGTCACACAGCTGGGAAGTGTCTGAGGCCGGATTTGAACCCAGGACCTCCCGTCTCTAGGCCTGGCTCTCCATCCACTGAGCCACCCAGCTGCCCCCAAGAATTTATTTTAGATGAAAAGTTCCAAGTTCAAGGTAGTCATTCTAAACCTAAAGGTAAGAAACATCTAACACCTAAGCAGAGATCCAGCTCTCTGACTCGCCTTACATTTGTCTCCAACTCCAGTTACACCTTGGCCTCTTCACGGGCGAGGCAAAATTCGGTCGGCAGGAAACATCTGGGTCACGGCACGACGGGTTCTAGATTAATATCTACGGATAGACAAGTGTCGGGAGAACCCCACTCTTCTCGGTGGGCTCTTCTCTCGCTCTGAGACCCCCCCTTCCAAGATGGCGCTAGAGCCGGTGACGCTTGCTGCTGCGGCTCTGACGTGTCTGTGCCACAGCGGGGTCCTCCCTTTGTCTCTCACGAGGGGGCTGGAATATGGTGCCGGCGCCAGTCTCTCAAATCCACGCTCTGCGGAAGGGAAGTGGGCCCGGAGAGAGCTCCTCCCTCTCCATGCAGCCTGCCAGGCTTTGTGCTTCGTGCTCCAAGAGGACCAAGACGGCCTCCTGGGGCCCAGGTTAGCCTATAGCCCAGCTTTTACCAGTCTCGTGAACATCTGGGATGGGCATGTTTCCGGTGCGGATCCCGTGTTTCCTTGGAGCGACTACAATTCCGCTTTGCCCATAGAGCCGGTGCCTTCTTGAGTGCAAGCGTGCCAGGCCGGACGGTCTCGTGCCGGCGTCTCCCGCGGCTCTCAATGATGCCGAAGTTCTTCGGAGGGACCTCGAGTGCCCTCGTTGTGCTTCTTCAGCCTCCATGTGAATCCCGGCCTTCTGTGAGTTTTCCATAGAATGTTCCTGACACGATTCCCGTGGAAACGTCACTGCCCTGGCATGGCGCTGCTAGACGGCGCAGGTTTCACGGGCCTACAGCGATGAGGCCGCACAGCAGCTCCGTAGAGCTTCGGTTTGGTTGGCAGTCTAATACCTCCGCCTCCCACGGAGCCTCCCAAACCCGAGCCAGCTCCGGCAATGCGTGCATCTGCCTCCTCGTCCTTGAGGCTATCCCGGGAAAGAAGACTGCCCAGAGCAGCGTTCACATTTTCTCCGTTTGCTCTGACCAGCGCTTCCGCATATGGATGGCACAGTGCCGGCTGGTGGACGACCTCTTTCTTTCTTGGTGTTAATTGTCAGGAAGCCAAAATGAGCAGAAGCAGCAGAGAATCCGTCCCTGCTCTGCGGCATCTCGGTCTCAGAGGCTACATGGAGCGCCAAGCGTGAGCAGAAAGTCACGCACCAACTCTCCCTCCACTTTAGTCTTGGCTTGAAACCTCTTCAAATTAGGAACTTTACTGTCAGGGTAGTAGCTGACCAGGAAGACCTCGTGCTAAAAAGCATGGGAGCCAGCCCGTGGCCTTGCTTCACTCCGCTGGCGATGGACACAGCACAAGACCACTGTCCACTATCCAGAACCCAGGTGAGCATGCTGTCACGGAACCGGCCTACAACGAACCCGTTATGAATCTCTCCAGGGAACCAAATTTTGCCACAATGTTCCACAAGCCCTCACGACGGACGGTATGAAAGGCCTTGGTCAGATCACTGAATGTTGTGTACAGACCTCCATTCTGCTCCGCCATTCCTCCTGGAGTTGTTGGGCCATAAACACTACCGCGACCATCCCATAGCACTTTCTGAAGCCACGCTGGCTCTCGGGTATGGGAAGGATTGGCCTGTTAAGGAGGACTCTGGCAAGAATCTTGCCAAGAATGACTAAGAGAAAGACCTCCCTGTGACTGTCACAGGACAGCCATTCTCCTTGTCCTTCATAGAGGTGGTCGATGGAAGCGTCTTTGATCTCCTGTGGGATAACCTCCTCTTGCCAGATAACCTGGAAGATTTCAGGCAACTTTTGTATTAGCCATGGACCCCTGCCTTGTCAGTCTCTCCTGGGTTGGAATCAGCACCAGACATTTTGGCTAATTGCATTCAAACCCCCCTTTTCAGCTGGAGATTGGGCTAGACCTGGGGTCAGCAACGTGTGGCTCTCGAGCCATACCTGGCTCTTTCGAGGGCCAGATCTGGCTCTTTCTGCAGGAGCCATAAAGTCCATTTTTTTCAGGCGCTGTGAACCCTGTACGGCTCTCACGAAATTACATTTTAAAAAATATGGCGTTTAGGGCTCTCACGGGCCAAAAAGGTTACCGACCCCCGGGCTAGAGAGAGGCTGACTTCATCCTGAGGTATGTGGTCAATGGCTTCAGCATTGATTGACGACGATCTGCAGACAACACTATGAAAATGTTGGGTCCGTCTCTCCAGAATCATGTCCTTATCATTTATGCGGTGAGGCTCCATCAGCGCTAAGAACTTGAGATGCACCAAAGGTCTTCGGCCCATAAATAGCCATCAGGGAATAATCATAGTGTGTTATTTGGAATTCTGGGGGTTCCATTCTTTATCATTTTTAATCGTTACAATAGAAGCACTCTGGGTTGTTACTGTCAGCTTAAACTGAGTTTGATCTGCCTCTGACTGAGCCAAGAATCCTGCATCTCTCCAAGCTTCCTTTGGACTTTACTTTTGACGTAGTTAAACCTTCTCTTCCCTGAAGGTCTTCCACTCCTTTTCTGCTCTCCTACTGCCAACTGGGCACTGGCTCAGCTTTGCCTCCCAGGCAGCCACAAGCAGCACAGAGAAGCTCTCCAATCTACGCACTTTCAGTCTTCCAGTTGTCATCGTGCCTCGAGGCCATACTTTTGTTGAATGTGAATGTTTAACTTGGAGAGAACGTCTATACTTGGTCTGGCACTCTGTGCCACACACGGGCCTTCATCGCTTTCACATCCTGTCTGTCACCTCTTCTTACACTGACGTAGCCTTATTGCACTTGGGTAAATGGAAAACAGCATTGGCTATGCGGGCATGAGACACACAAGGCTTCAGCAGTACGAGACGCTGTTGCTGTCCCCAACCCCATTCCTGCCGCGGCTCCCTGCCACGTCTGACGGTCTGTGCCTCCTGGGTGTCACACTTGTCTTCTCCTGGCGCTCTTGAGGAGGGTCTCTAGGCCTTCAAATGTTTTTTTCCATGTCCTAAGGACTGATGGTGGTGGGGGCATATTCTCTGACGATGGTGGCCTGGCACTTTCCTGCAAGTGGAAATCACATTGTCATGAGCCTTTTGGAAGCCCTGCCAGCTTGTTGACTAGATTAGATTTGATTTCAAAACCTAGAAGCATAGACCGGCTTCATGGCTCTCCTCGCGACGGGGACCACTCCAGTAAGGCGGCCTTCATTTGCCAGCCTTGTTTCACTCTGGGTCGCCATTTCGATAAGCTACGTGCTGAGTTCTCTCTCAACAAGAGCTGTTTGTCTTTTGGGTCTGCCGGGTTTCACGTGGTCCATAAGAGTGCCCACATTTCCACGTGCCAATGGCGAATAGACTCATCTTCGCCAAACTCTTGGTACTTTTTTTGTGATCAGACTAAAAGATAGGATGCCCACGTGCTGCAGGAAGCAGGCATGGGTCAGGTAAAACACAATTTTTCAGACACCTTTTCTAGCTCCTTCCTTACACCAAGAGTTGAGCAGTAAAGTCCTTAAGAAAAGCTGTTCAGACCTCCCCAGCGGGGTGCTGAATCCCACTGCTGTTTCTGTCCAGTGAGAAGCTGGGCTACCTGTGGGCAAGGTTGTGACTAAAGTTCCCAGTGGACCCCAAGTCTGCTGCTTTGACAGTTGCCTGCTGCCACGGGACTTCAAGGTAGAGGGAAATGATAACATAATAAAATAGAGAGTTGGATAGTAGAATAATAAAATCAGAAAACAGAAAGATGTAAAATAGTTTGAGTGATGTTTTTTGCCCCGAGTTGCAGTTGGATTTAACGGAGGCAGAGTGGCTTGAAGTCATTGACTTCCAGGGTCATCATCTTGGCAGAGGCGAAAGTCCAGACTACTCGTGATGGCACACCACAATACCTGCTTCAGCTGCCTTCATGGACATTTGGAACAAACTGTTCTTATCCACCCACTCCTCTGGGGGTGGTACTCACATACCTGGGGCAGACTCTTCCCTAACTCACCAACAGGTGTGAGGACACAGTTTAGTTCATCTGCAGAGATAGTTTACTATGGAATGTCGCTGCACATGCTACAGCTTCTCGGAACCACAGATGAAAGTTGGGCAACAGGTGGACACCGAAGGTGGATGAAGAGCCCTGAAAGGGGCTCAGAAAGCCCTCCCACCAGAGGTGCTTGTCCTCCCTGGACACCCCATACACCTCCTTTGTATCCTTATATACACATTATGGAAACCTATGTATTGTATATGCCTAGGGCTGTGTTGGCGAACCTATGGCACGTGTGCCGGAGGGAGCTTCTCCCCTCCTCCTCTCCACGCCTACCTGAGGACATTTCTCACTTCACCCACCCCTCTCTCTGTCCAGCAACCCAATGGGAGCACTTCCTCCCTCCCCTGCCTGGGGTAAGGCAGGGGGGCTCACATGTGGTGTGAGGGTTGCAGTTTGGGCATTCGGTCTCTAAAAGGCTCACCATCGTTGGTCTAGGGCACTGGTTCCCAAACTTTTTTGGCCTACCACCCCCTTTCCAGAAAAAATATTACTTAGCCCCCTGGAAATTGATCTTTTTTAATTTTAATAGCAAGTAATAGGAAAGATAAATGTACCTGTGGCCATCACCACCCCCCTGGATAGCTGCAGCACCCACCAGGGGGCGGTGGCGCCCACTTTGGGAATCACTGATGTAGGGTATTTATTACCCAGTTCCTTTCATAATGCCTTTGACTGATTTGAAGAGGTTTAAAGGCCCTGTTCAAACTCAGTATTGATTGTTTAACTCATCCAAAAAGTATTCTTGCCTAGTTAACAGATCGGGCTGAATTGGCATTGATTCCAATCCCCAGCCCCAAACAGACCTACATGCAGGTTGTATGTCCTCGGTAGACAGTAAGGCCCCCAAGAGGAGGCAGCTTGCTCTTTGGCCCCACATTCCCCACAAGGAGCATAGGAGCATGAGTACAGGAGACATTTATTGAACTGAATTTTCTGATTTATTATTCTCCCACACGCATGCACCATGAAGTCCAGGGGCTTACCCGGTATTGGTTTCTAGCAACCGAAGGTCAGAAAGATCCGGTCAGTCTCCTCAGTAGGGAATCACCCAATAAAGCCATAATTATGTTTGAGGATGGAAGCCTGGGAAGGTCTATTCTGAATTCTAGGGAGGAGCTTGGGCTGGGTAAATCCCTTCTCCTCTCTGTCCGAGGAGTGAATGTGAAAGTCTTTTTGGCTCTAGCATTGTAAGACTCCCCTCCCCATCGACTGAACCAGGAGATCTGCCCACTTGAGGGTTCTAGGAACAGGGTCTGAAAAAGCCCACTCCAAATTCTAGGAAGAAGTATCGGCCAAATCCCTTTTCCCCCTTATGAAAAACGAAGATTCCGTGCTCCGTCTCTAAGGGCCTTTCCAACTTTTAAAGCTACTGCTCTGGTGAATGTTCATGAGTCTCCCCCTGAACTTAGCCCATAAATTCGTCAAGGTGGTTCCTTGGGGAGTTTCAGAATTGAGCCAGCAAAGTCCTTGATGAATTAGACATGGAAGGAGATGTCTTACCCACGGGTTCAATGAGTTGGATCACGGAACTGTCCTGAGAAAATCGCTTGGGAACTTCCATTCTGGGTGGCAGAGGTGGGCAAACGGACTCCTAGATTCCATGAGGTGACCTCCGAAGGTTCTAGTTTAAGTCCTGGGAGAGTCCACTGTGGTTCTAGGAAGGGAGACAGGGCTAGATCCATAGATTCTAGAGTCCTCCCACCCCCAGGGAAGTGTCTCTAGGTGGTTGGACCCTTTGTGAGGAAGGATGCGGGGAACTGGGGTCAGGGGTCAGAGTGGGTGGTGGGTCTCGGTGGACCCCCCACCCCCCTCCCCGGCACCTGGGCCGGGCCCCGCCCCCACCACTCACACCATGGCGAGTGTGGTGGTTAAGACGATCTGGCAATCCAAGGAGATCCATGAAGCCGGAGACCCCCCGGCAGGGGCTGAGAACCGGACCCCACTGGGGCCTGAGGTCCCTGGGGCTGGATCTGGCCCAGGAAAGGGGATCGCCAAGAAAAAGAAGGCTGTGTCTTTCCATGGGTGGGTGGGGACCTGGGACTTGCAGGCTAAGGGGAAGAAGAGGAAACTGAGGTTCCTAGGGGTGGCTGGGGAGCTACTTTCTCCAGGGAAGAGCCCTGGGCTGGGAGAGAGCGAGCTCAGGTTCCCAAGGGTGCCAGGGAAACTGCCTAAACCGCCTCATTAGCATGGAGTCCTAAGACAAGTTTCTGGGTTAGGGGAGAGGGGAAAGGAGGAAGCCAGGGCTCCCTAGGTGTTAGGGGAGCTGACCAGCTGCCTCCTCCAGGGTGGAGCCCCGGATGTCCCATGAGCCCATGCAGTGGTGCCTGAATCTGAAGCGCTCCTCAGCCTGTACCAACGTCTCCCTCCTCAACCTGGCAGCTGTGGAGCTCCCTGACTCCGCCAGGATTGAGACCACCACCGATGAGTTGCCAGCCTTGCCTGCCTCTGGGACTTCCTCAACCCCAGCCCTGAACCTGCCGGCCTCAGCCCCATCCTGGGCCCCTGATGACCCTGACATCGCCGACCTGCTGGTAAGGCCTGATCCAGAGGGTCCCCCTCGCTCTGACCTTTGGTTCTAGACACGAGTCCCTGTGGTCCTTGCTTAGAACAAATGGGCTCATTCTCAGACCGCCATTCGAGGCTTCATTCTCATTTAGGCCCAAGACTCCAGCCTGAGGGTCTAGTAATGGGGTACAGGCTTCGACTTCCCTCCAAAGACTCACCCTGTACCTCCGGAGGCTTCAGGGCCCACAGCCTGTATTGGGGGGCTCCTCGGGGTTCTGGGCTGGGTTCCCATCAGTGGCCCCCAGCTTCCTGCCGGAGAGGGCAATGGTGGGGAATGGGGACTTCCATGAGGAGGTTTCTAGGCTGCGGAATATGCCTTTGGGGTCAGGTTTCTGTTTTAATCCCCACTTTAAGAATAGCCCAGGGGGCAGTTGGGTAGGTCAGTGGATTGAGAACCAGGCCTAGAGATGGGAGGTCCTGGGTTCAAATCTGACCTCAGATACTTCCCAGCTGTGTGATCCTGGGCAAGTCACTTGACCCCCATGGCCCACCCTTACCACTCTTCCACCTAGGAGCCAATACACAGTATTGACTCCAAGAGGGAAGGTGAGGGTTTAATTTAAAAAAGAAAAAGAAAGAAGAAAAAAAAGAATAGCCCAGGCTCCCACATACCCTCACTTCCTGGCCTAGAGTCAGGACGGCCAAATAGGAGTTGACCTTTCCCTCTCCCCTGATTACGGTCTAGAGGGGGAAACCGAGGTAGATTCAGAAGGGGAAAGTGGCCGAGAGACCGAAGAATAGATGTAAGCAAGTCTTTGGGCCTTTGAGTTCTGGGTTAAACAGGACAGCAGAGTCAGACTGATCTGACCTTTGGGTTCTGGGGTCCTGCCTCGCTTCTGAACTCTGGGTTCTGACTTCGGGGCTCAGGGACCCGCGATCTGGGCTCTGGGCTTTAGGTTCCAAATTTCAAGTTCCTGTCTTGAACCTCAGGGAAGCAACCAATTAATCAATCACTGAGGAACTATTAAGTACCTACTATGTGCTCAGTGCAAGGGACTTAAAGACAAAAGGGAAGAGAAAGGGAGATAAGCATTTACATAACACCTACCTTTATGCCAAACACTGGGCTTTACAAATATCTCTGTTTCAGGGGCAGCTGGGTGGCTCAGTGGATTGAGAGCCAGGCCTAGAGACGGGAGGTCCTGGGTCCAAATCTGGCCTCAGGCACTTCCCAGCTGAGTGACCCTGGGCAAGTCACTTGACCCCCATTGCCTAGTCCTTACCCCTCTTCTGCCTTGGAACCAATACACAGTATTGACTTCAAGACAGAAGGTGAGGATTTAAAAAAAAAATCTCATTTCATCCTCACAACAACATTGGGAGGTGTAGGTGCTGTTAAAATCCTCTTTTTAAAACTGAGGCATGTAGCGGTTAAAGTGACTCACCTACAGTCACCAGCTAATAAGTGTCTGAGGCTGGATTTGAACTCAGATCTTCAGGACTCCAGGGCAGCTAGGTTCTAGCCTGGAGTCCCCGCCTGACCTCAGATACTAGCTCTATGGCCCTGGACAAATAGCTTTAACCTGTTGGCCTCAGTTTCCTCATCTGTCAAATGAGCTGAAGAAGGAAATGGCAAACCACACCAGTATCTTTGCCAAGAAAACCCCAGATGGGGTCACAGAGAGTCAGACACCATTGAACTTCCTGGCTGCAGGCTCAGGGCTCTCTCTATCTGCTGAGCCACTAGCTATGGAAAGATACTTAGGAAAACAAGATGTCCAAATACAGGAGGGAGCCCAGAAAAGGCCTAACTGGGAAGGCCAAAACTGGCCTCAGTCTGGATGGAGACTAGGCGTTCTCAGAGGTAGGAAGACATGCATTCCATGGGCTGAAGGGATTGAGTGGATCGGGGCGGCCAGTGGTCAGTTGTGGGAGCTGAGTGACTCCATCTTGTGACTCGGTTCTGGCACCAGCTCACTTCCTTTTCCATTCAATCATGGAGCTTGTCCAAATTCTGTCCTGTGAGACAGGACAGTTTTATTTATTCAGTTGGGGAAACTGGGAGAAAACCTTGTCGCCTTGTCAGAACCTAGCCCTGCCCAGCTGGGAGACTGGCCCACCTCTGGAGAGATTCTGAACCGAGGACCGGAGAGTCCGTCAGATCCCGAGGTTGATGCGAGGGGTCTTCTCCTCACTGCACAGCTCGAGGACCCCGTTAGCCTCATTCTGGAGGCTGGCCCCAGACTGAGCAGCCAGTCGTTGCTTCCATGTTCCTTTAACGGTTTCCGGACAATTGGGAGGAGAGGGCCACCTCCTTTCCTGAATTCAGAGAACTGTACTTGTTGACTCTTCCCCTCCCCAATCTTCTCTCCAATTAGAAATCGCATGGCCCGAGTTGTATTGTTTCCTTTTCATCGTCTGGTCTTATTTGAGCGTTTTTAGTTTGAAAAAGTCTGTCTCCTGCTGTAGTCTGGGTCCAGCTCTAAACTGAGGAAGGGGCCCCGTCCCGATTTGTTAGGCAATTGGTGCACTGCTTCATAAACTGACATGCTCAGAAGATCAAAGCTTTTCCCTTCCATCATTTCATCTCTCTTTTCTTAGCCCTCACCTTCTGTCTTAGAATGAATACTGGGTATTGGTTCTAAGACAGAAGAGCAGGAAGGGGCTAGGCAGTAGGGGTCAAGTGACTTGGCCAGGGTCACACAGCTAGGAAGTGTCTGAGGCCAGATTTGAATGTAGGACCTTTCTAGGCCTGGTTCTCAAGTCCACTGAGCCACCCAGCTGCTCCTCATCTTTTGTATGTTACGGAGTAAGGGAGCAGTCTGTGGAAAGGCAAGAGTGTCCTGTCGGAAAAGCCCCAAGGCCAATTGGGCTGGACCACTGTGTCTAGGGCAACTATGTGGTACGGTGGATAGAGCCCTGGGCCTTGACTCAGCCTGGATTAATCTTCCAGAGTTCAAATCTGGCCTCAGACACACTTCTTAACTCTGTGACCCTGGGCAAGTCATTTCATCCGGTTTGCCTCAGTTTCCTCCTCTGTCAAGTGACCCATATCTTTGCCAAGAAAACCCCAAATGCTGTGGTGGGTTGTGACTAATGGCTGAGAGTGGCTGAAGGAGGATGTGTAAAGAGCTTCTCCTGGATGGCGGACGGAGGGCTTCTATTGGGTCCGGGGCAGTACAGAAAAGCCCCCGCATGCAGTGAGCAGCTCAGTGAGCCAAGTTTGGGGACATTCCCCTTAGTCGCGGCGCCCAGGATCAGACTCTGAGAGCGGTTGAGGGCGAGCTGCCAGGCCCTCCGGCAGCGCCTCCTCCAGCCCCCACTCCCTTCTCTCTGCTGCCTGTGCTGAGTGGGTGCCCCTGTTTGGGGAGGCAGAAGAGACTGAGGCAGTTAACTGCAGCCGGCTGGATCCCAGGCATTAGGCCGGAAGCCCTTAGGGCCCAGGAGTGACCCCACTGGCCTGACTGCTCCCCCTCCCTACCGCTAGACTTGAGAGGGGGCTGGCCCGGCGCCAGGGCAGCCGAGCCCGGGGACTGTTCCCCTAAGCCCCTCCGTGTCCCACAGAACGGGGTGAACAGCGGCTTGCTGAGGGCCAAGGACTCCATCACCAGCCTCAAAGAGAAGACCACCAGGGTCAACCAGCACGTCCAGTCTCTTCAGGTCCCACTAGCTGCTGCCTGGAACAACCACCCCCTTCCTCGACCCCACCCCCACCCACGGCCCCCACCTGCGAATCCCGGGAGGGCGGGGGCGGGGCCCCTTTCCCGACCCCGGGGAGTCCCCCCCCCCGCCTCCGGCCGGCCCCCAACTCTTCCCCCTCTGTGGGCCTCTCCTCCCCGCAGAGTGAGTGCTCGGTGCTGAGCGAGAACCTGGAACGCCGGAGGCAGGAAGCCGAGGAGCTCGAGGGCTATTGCTGCCAGCTGAAGGTGAGCGGGGCTTCGCGGAGGTGCCGGGGGGCGGGTCCACGGGGCCGGAGGGCGGGGCTAAGGGAGGGGCGTGGCACCCAAGGTGGGAGAGGGGGACCAGGTCGGGTAGGCCAGTAGGAAGGACTGGCCTGAGGGCGGCTTCTGGGGAGGGCCGGGCTGTGGTGACTTGAGGAAAAGGCCAGGCTCGGGGCTAGCTGGGGCCAGGTCCGAGGGGAGCCCCTGCAGCCCCGGGGAGGGCTTCCTCCCCTAGCCCCCAGCCCCAGCCCCAGCTGTCCGGTCCCAGGAGAATTGCCGGAAGGTGACCCGCTCAGTGGAAGACGCTGAGATAAAGACAAACGTCCTGAAGCAGAACTCGGCCCTGCTGGAGGTGAGGGACGCCTGGGTCCCGGGGCGGGCGCTGGGCCAGCCAGAGAGCCCAGAGCCTCCGAGGCTGGTGGGCGGGAAGTCAGACCGGCAGAAGCACCGCCCAGCGAGCCGGCCTTGGTCATCCCGCCCATCTCCCAGAGGCTGCAAGAGGGATCGGGGTCAGGCTCCCAGCAGGACTTCCCTCTCCTCGCCTCCCCAGGAGAAACTCCGCTTCCTCCAGCAGCAGCTGCAAGATGAGCCCCCCCGGCGGCAGGAGAGCGACCTGCCCGAGCTGGAGCAGCAGCTGGAGGCCGGACTGTCCCGCCACTCGCTGGTGTCCTCCTGCCCCACCCCACCCCCTGAAGAGACCACCCGGCCCCCGAGTGAGCCCGATCCCCAGGCCGATCCCCAGGCCGAGCCGCAGCCCGAGTCCCAGTCGGAGCCCGAGCTAGAACCCGAGCCCGCTCCAGTCTCCAGCCCCACTCCCACGCCCCACACGGGCAGCCCCACGGAGCTCTTGGGGCCCCGGCTCCTAATCAACCCCGGGGACGGGCCCGAGGGACAGGGCCTGAGCGAGGGCCTAGGCCTGGTCCAAGTTCAAAGTCAGGCCCGCACCGGGGAGACCGGAGAGCTGGAGCTGCAGAAGGTCACCGCCGGCCTGGAGGAGCTCAGGTGAACCACGGGTGCCGGCCAGGCCAACTGGGAGGGGGCGGGGGAGCCGAAGTGGGGGTTCCTTTGGCCCATGCGCCTGGGAAGGCCGGCGCACGGAGAGGAAGGGCCGGTCTGGGAGCTGAGGGGGGTTCCGAGCCTTTTAGGATGTAGAGGGCAGGGCTGCCCTGGGAGCACCTCTTCCTAGAGCAGGGTGGGAGGGTGGGAGGGAGGATCCGCACCGGGAACACAGTGGGCGGGGCAAGTTTGGAAACCCGGAGCTAGCATTTCCAGACCCTAAAACGAAGAGGACGTCCAGGGGGCCGGGGCCCGGCTGCCGTTCCGGCCTCCTAAGAGGACTGGCTCTGGCCCCCCGCTTCCGAGGTGGCCAGACCCCTGAGCACGATTCACTGGCTTTCCTGGGCAGGAGAGAGGTGTCGTCGCTGACGGCTCGCTGGTACCAGGAGGAGGGCGCCGTGCAAGAGGCTCTGAGACTGCTCGGAGGCCTCGGGGGGCGGCTGGACGGCTTCCTGGGCCAATGGGAGCGGGCCCAGAGGGAGCAGGCCCAGACCGCGAGGGGCCTCCAGGAGCTGCGGGGCCGGGCGGATGAGCTCTGCACCATGTGAGCACCCGCCTCGTCCCCCTCCTCAGGCTCGGGGCCCCGCCCCCATTCCTGCCCCGCCCCCATCCTGTGCGGGCGGGCGGAGGGCGCGGCCCCCTCTGGCCGCCAGGGGGAACCCGTGGGAAGGGCGAATGAGCTTCGGGGGCTGGGTTGGGAGGGGGCGGGCTGAGCACCTCCACTCCTGCCCCGGCCCCAGGGTGGAGCGGTCTGCCGTGTCCGTGGCTTCCCTGCGCGGGGAGCTGGAGGGCCTGGGCCCTGTGAAGCCGGTCCTGGAGGAGCTGGGGCGACAGCTGAGCAGCGCCCGCCGAGGCTCCGAGCTCTCCATGTCCTTGGATAGGCCGGGCTCCTGCACTCGCTGCGGCAGGTAAAGACCGCGCCCGGAGCGCCCCCCCACCCCCCCGGGCGGCCCGGGGAGGGTGCTGGTCCCGAGGGGGCGGGGGGCGCCGTGCAGGCCCCGCGCCTGAACCCACCGCCCCCAGCCAGGGGCAGCAGTTGTCGTCGGAGACCCTGCAGCAGCTCCTGGAGCGGGCCCTGACCCCCCTGGTGGACGAGGTGAAGCAGCGCGGCCTGGCCCCCGCCTGCCCCAGCTGCCAGCGGCTGCACAAGAAGATCCTGGTAGGCCGGGGAGCAGCGGGCGGCCCCAGCGGGGCTCGGGGAGGGGCGGCGCGGGCCCGGGACACTGGGCGCTCCCTTCTGTCCCTGCAGGAGTTAGAACGCCAGGCGCTGGCCAAGCACGTGAGGGCCGAGGCGCTGAGCTCCACCCTGAGGCTGGCCCAAGACGAGGCCCTCAGGGCCAAGAACCTGCTCCTCACAGACAAGATGAAGCCTGAGTGAGGGTCCTGACCCCTGACCGCACCTCCCGATGACCTCAAGTGTGACTGGCCAGAGACCTCAGTGGGTCCCCACACCTGCCCACGACTCCTGGCCCCATCCTGACCCCTGACAGCCTCCTGACCTCACGACTCCAGCCCCTGCCCGGGAGACCGCCTGTGACCACTGACCCCGCCCCCCTGCTTCTGCCCCACACCCGCCTCCCCAGCCGGGGTCCAAGCCCTCTTCCTCCTCCTCCTCCTCCCAGGGAGAAGGTCGCTGCTTTGGACTACCTGCACCTGAAGATGTGCTCCCTACATGACCAGCTCAGCAGCCTCCCCCTGGAGGGATCAGCCACAGGCCTAGGGGGAGGGAGTAGTGGAGGAGCCCCTCCGAAACGCGGGGGCCCTGCACCTGAGCAATAAAACCTCAACCCCAGCCCTACCTCCTATCTCATCCCTGCCACACTAGGAACCCACTGCACAAGGCCCTTCTCCACTGGCCCAAGGGAAGAGCCTCCAGGAGCCTTCCACTCCGCTGGAGCAATGGTCAAAAGCTTGGGGCTGCCCATGAGCCAAGGATCTGGCTAAGGGTAGGGCTGGCAAAGGAGCTTATTCTGTGCGTGTAATGAGGATGAATGTGGATGGGCTGAGGGAGAGCCAAGGAAAGGAAGAGATTCTGTTCAATTCTATCATTTTACAAATAGGGAAACTGAGTCAGCACAGAGGCCTTAACTTGAGGCCCAGAGGACCTGCTGCTCGGACACCGAGCCAGCATTTCTCCTGCCACGTCAAGGATGGGCTCTTTGGGTAAACATTTAGGGAAGGACTGATGAGAGTAGATTGAGGTGGAACCAGAGACTGGGGCCATCATGTTAAACAATACTGAGAATTAGGTTGGGCCAAAGATGAAGCGGGGATCCTTTGATGGGCCATCAAAGGTGGGGCTGGATGAAATCTTAGCAGAGGAGTGTGATAGGGCTGTGTTGGTGGCTAAAGTTAGGCCTGTGGATGGGCTGATGGTACCAGAGATAAACAAAAAGTTACCCCTCCTCAGTACTCTCCCCTTCATTAAATCGAAGCTCAGAGGATAGCCAAGTCTAGAGATACAAGGTCCTGGGTTCAAATCTGACCTCAGATACTTCTTAGCTATGTGAATCTGGACAAGTTATTTATCTTCTGCCTTGGAACCCACCCTGGTTAAAAAAACAACTGAGGGGGCAGCTGGGTAGCTCAGTGAATGGAGAGTCAGGCCTAGAGACGGGAGGTCCTAGGTTCAAATCTGGCCTCAGACACTTCCCAGCTGTGTGACCCTGGGCAAGTCACTTGACCCCCATTGCCCACCCTTACCACTCTTCCACCAAGGAACCAATACACGATTAAGGGTTAAAAAAAACAAAACAAAACAAAAAAAAAAAAACCCCGAGTAGTGGAAAGGGTCTGTTAAAAAAAAAAAAAAAACGGTTCCTGGGGCTAATTTTGAGAGATCAGTGTTCCGACCAGTCTCATCAATTCTCCCTAATCGATTTAGGGACAAATATTTTTTACATAAGCAACTATAATTTGAGTATGTTGACATGACCTCAAGATAGTTACTGAAAGATACAGGTTCAGCTCTTCTAGGACAGACAGGACAGAGGGAAACCATGGGGCCCAGAATTGAACAAGAGGAAAAAAAGGTGGAGCACCTTTAGAGAACCGCCAAGCCCTTAACCAACCCCAGCTTCCAGGGGAAACAAATCCCCTTATTCTACTGATGCCAATGCTGATGCCATCTTCTGGTAGCAAGATAAGGAAATGCAGCCATTTGAATAAGTATCACAGGACATTAAGGATGAAGGTGGCAACAGGTCACCAATGAGGCAATTCAGAGAACGAAGTATGAAAGATAAGAAAATGCAGGCTAGGAAGAAAAGACAGACTGATCACAAGATAAGAGGAAGAGAGAGGAGAGGTGGAGAGCCACAATGTCCTTCAGGTGCCAGGAAAAAGCCTTCAGAAATTGGGATCGCCCAGATCTCTCACCCCACTTATGGCAAACATGAGAGGTTGTAGGCAAGAGTTGAACAGGGTGGGCAGGCATGGATGGATTACATTCCACATCAAGGAAGGGAGCTTCCAAACTAAGAATTTGAGTCAGGAAAAAACTGCCTAGCAATTAGGACTCTCCATCAGTGGAATAGACTGCCAGTAGGAAATGGGTTCCCCTTCCTTGGAGGTCTTCAGCCTGAGACTGGATTTTCACTTCATAGTTTGTTCAAGTAGGGATTCCCTTAGGCAAGGATTGGCCCAGATGCTTGAAGAAAGACCAATTGCTAGAGCTCTGTGATCTGCCTCTGCAGATGTATGTGTATTCCATGCCCCATTAGACCATGAGGGCTTGAAAGATGTACCAAGCTCAAGGCATTTTGGGGGGTATTCAAATCCACAGTTCATAAGCCCCTGCTGGTGTCTCTCTTTAACCAGACAAAATTAGAGGATGAACTGAAAAAAGGTAATTAAAGAGCAAAGCAAATAAGGAATATCCTCCCATATATGTAGTCTTCTATACCTCAGCACATCTCTATGAGCAAGGAAACATTTTTTTAAAAAATCTTCCACCTTAGAATCAATATGTATTGGTTCTAATGCAGAACAGGAAGGGTTAGGCTATAGGGGTTAGGTAACTTACCCAGGGTCACACAGCAAGGAAGTGTCTGAGGATAGACTTGAGCCCCAGACCTTCCATCTCTAGGCTTGGCTCTCTATCCACTGAGCCATCTAGCTGCCCCTGAGCAAGGGAACTTTTGAAGGAAACATTACTAGATGCCCACACTCTTCGTATGGGTATCACACCCCCTCTCTGTTATCTACTAGTTTCTTGATAGCATCTATTAAGCCATATTCTTCCTTCTGAACTGGGAGCTGTTGATATCAACCACTGGGCTGTTTTTTGGGCCATGCTGCCATCTGCTGGTTATCTGCTAAGTTACTGCCATCTGAGACAACTTTTTTTTTTTTTTTTAAACCCTCACCTTCCTTCTTGGAGTCAATACTGTGCATTGGCTCCTAGGTGGAAGAGTGGTAAGGGTAGGCAATGGGGGTCAAGTGACTTGCCCAGGGTCACACAGCTGGGAAGTATCTGAGGCCAGATTTGAACCTAGGACCTCCCGTCTCTAGGTCTGACTCTCATTCCACTGAGCTACCCAGCTGCCCTCTGTTTGACAACTTCTTGAGCTATGGCTATTTTCTGGTCCCCTCTTCAATTAGAGATTCTAGACAACCTCTTCCCTGCAGGGGAACAACCCCAGATCCTATCCTGCCTGCACTTAGGGGTATTCCATATCTTTACTTTTTCTTCAGCAACCACTTTTCTCCTTCCAGGGTTGGGAGCAGGAAAATCTCTTTGAACTCCCATCATGCCCCTAGCCTAGGGAGTACCAGGAGCAGGCAAAATGCCTTTGAGTTCCACTTAGACAAGACTGGGGTGTATGTATGTGTGTGAATTGGAGCTGGGAACCTTCAAGCTGCGTGCCTGCCTTCCTCCTGGTACTAATGCTGCAGCTCTCTCCATACTGTCCAATAAAAAATGTACAGACCAAGCAAATCATACCCAAAACCCAGGTTCAGGATGAGTAAGTAGAGAGAGGGCAGCCCTGGAGGGAGGCTGCTCCACTCTGTTCTGTCCCTGCTGTGCCAGTTGGCCGGATCTTCATTTTCCCTGGCGCCGTTCTCCTAATGAACAGAGCTTAGCTTAGTAGCTACCACACAGTAAGTTCTTTATCAGTGTTTAGGAAGGGAGGAAAATGCCATGGGGAGCCACAGAGGGCACGGAGGGAGACCAGCAGTCAGGAGATCACTAGCACCAGACTCCAGGACAGCGGCTGGCTGCCTAATAAGGAATGTACAGCTGCATCAGCCAGGAGGCTAGACTCATTTAAACTGCTGAGACTCCCCTGGCCCTCCATCAGTCCCAATCAGACTGGTTCCTAAAACTTGTCCTTATTTCTTGAATCTTTCTTAATTTTCCTGATCACTTTCCCTTTAAATTGGGGGAAGGAGATGTTAATACCAGTTTTCTCCAGTTACATTTAAAAACAATTTTAAACATTTTTTTTTTAAGTGAGCTCCTAAGAGTACCTCAGTGGATGGAGAGCCAGGCCTAGAGACGGGAGGTCCTGGATTCAAATCCAGCCTCAGACACTTCCCAGCTGTGTGACCCTGGACAAGTCACTTGACCCCCATTGCCCACCCTTACCACTCTTCCAACAAGGAGCCAATACACAGAAGTTAAGGGTTTAAAAAAAAATGAGTTCCTAAATAAAAACCCAGAGCATTCAGATAGATGTGGTTAACCAGGGCCTTGTGTATTACTGTGGAACCTCCTACAACGGCAGCAAAGAGAAACAATGGGGAAGAAGAGTTCCTAGGAAGAGAGATAGCCTTATTTTTTCCATTTCATTCTTACTTGATTTTTCCCAGTTCTATCCAAGCAAACATTTTTTTATTTTGAGTCCCCTATGCTCTCCCTCCTTTGCTCCCCACTGCCCTCCTTGAGAAGGCAAGCAATTTACCCTAGATTGTACATGTGCAGTCATGCAAAACATTTCCATATTAGCCATCTTGAAAAAGAAAACACAAACCCAAAAGCCGAGAATGACGAAGTGAAAAAAGTTTGCTTCAATCAGCGTTGGGGCTCCATCGGTTCTTTCTCTGGAAGTGGAGAAGAGCATTTTTCACCCTAAATTCAAGGAAAGGAATTTTATGACTGCATATATATTTTCCAGGCAAGTTCTCTGGCTGGGGGGGGGGGGGTCAAGTGGTAGAAGGACAAACATTGATCCCTTTTTTCCGTTTCCCAGGGCGCTGAGCCTCCTGCTGCCCCTGGTGGTTCTCTGTCTCTTAGAACAGTATGTTTCAGGGCAAATGGCACTTTTTGATTGGAGGAAGATATAAAAGGCTGGCTGGCATTGAAAGAAGGGCCCTTGACCCATTTCTTCCCATTGTTTCCCTAAAGAAAACCACTGCTCCAAAGAAGAGGAGGCTCGGTTCTATGGCCTTGCTCGTCAGCTCAGCCTCAGAGCCCATACCACCTAGATCACTGCCAGATGAGACAAAATATCTATTTACCAAGCCATTTCCAAGGTCACTTTGGAAGATGGCAAAGATTTCATATGGAGGCTGGCTTGTAAACAGGGCTTCACAAAGCTCAATGAAAGGGAAGGGAACGATGAGAAAGAGAGACACCCACTGGAAGGCCAAAGCCAACTGGATGGAGAGGAGCATGAATGGAGATCAGGGAAGGGAGTTTAGGTTTAGCCAGCCTGAATCTCAGGGGTACAGGGGTACCGAGTAGAATTCTGGGGCCATAGAGTGGCATATTCTTCATGAAAGCAAAGGCGGAGGCAGCTGGGTGGCTCAGTGGATTGAGAGCCAGGCCTAGAGTTGGGAGGTCCTAGATTCAAATCTGGCTTCAGACACTTCCTAGCTATGTGGCCCTGAGCAAGTCACTTAATGCTATTACCTAGCTCTTACCTCTCTTCTGTCTTAGAACCAATATACTGTATAGTATTGATTCTAAGACTGAAGGTCTTAATGGACTTCTCTACTAGCAGCAATGCAATGACCCAGGATGATTCTGAGGGACTTAGGAGAAAGATGCTCTCCACATCCAGAGGAAGAACTGTGGGAGCAGAAACGCAAAAGAAAAACAACTGCTTGATCACATGGGTTGATGGGGATGTGATGAGGGATGTAGACTCTTAACAACCACCCCAGTGCAAATATCAATAATATGGAAATATGTCTTGATCAATGTAACATGTAAAAACTAATGGAATTGCATGTTGGCCACAGGGAGGAGGGGGAGAAATTTGGGGGGGAGGGAAAGAGCATGAATCATGGAACCATGGAAAAATATTTAAAAAAAAAAAAAAAGAAGAACTCCATGGAGGGCAGCTAGGTAGCACAGTGGATAGAGTGCCAGACTGAGAGTCCAGAGGACATGGGTTCAAATCTGGCCTCAAACTCTGCCTAACTGTGTGACCCTGGACAGGTCACTTAACCTAGATTGCCTATCACTTGCTTCTATTCTATCTTAGGACTGCCATTAAGACAGTTAAAAAAAAAAAAAGAAGACCAAAAAAAAAGAACTATTCCATGGAATGCTCAACACCAGACTTCCTAACCATCCTTTGTGATCCCAAAGATATGAAAGGCAGGGCTGGGAGAAGCAATTGCTTGGCTGGGACCTTGAAGATGAAACCAAAGTAGCTTGGGAGGAAAGGCAGCTTGCCCCAGCCAGGAAGCTCACTACTGTGACTTGCTCTGTAATATATGATTGTCCAGGTTGCTCTGGAACTCACCCTAGCAAGCACACACCCCCAGATCTCAACCTGTAGCTTCTATCTCCACAGCAGATCTAGGGCACAGCTCTGAATAATGTTGGTGCCAGAGATGACCCTGGGAATGCCACAGCACTAAATAGCAGCCACTGGTGGGTCTCCATTTCCCTCTCTCTGCCTGCATCTGTCTTTCTGTCTGTTATCTGTCTCCTCCTTTCTTTCTCCCTCTGCTCTCTCTCTCTTGCTCTCTCTCTCCCCCCTGCTCTCTCTCTCTCTCTCTCTCTCTCTCTCTCTCTCTCTCTCTCGCTCTCTCACTCGCTCGCTCTCCTTGGCCCAGGGGGGAAGCTGTCTGTCTCCTGGTGGAGTAAATGATTGGGCACACCTTGATCCAGACCAAGACGTGGCTCGTGTTCTTTCCATCTCCTTTGGGAGTGAGCAGTCAATGCAGACAAGCCCCAAATATTTGGCAGAATTTGGATTCTCCAAACATGCCGAGCTGGGGGCAGCTAGGTGACCCTGTGGACCGAGAACCAGACTTGGAGATGGGAGGTTCTGAGATCAAACCTATCTTCAGACACTTCCTTAACTGTGTGGCCCTGGACAAGTCACTTAAAATCAGTTACCTAGCCCTTAACCACTCTTCTGCTTTGGAATCAATACTTAGTATTGACTCCAAGACAGATGATGGTTTTATAAGAACAAAAACAAGGGCAGCTACACCGAGCTAGGCGGGAGAACTTTTCTCTGTAGCCATAGATCACAAACCTTACAATTCTCATCAGGCAATGGGCAGTCAATCAAGGAGCTTTTCTTAAGTGTCCAGCACATGCCAGGGTCTTCGCTGGGCGCTAGAGACACAAAGATATGGCCAAACTGTCCCTGAGAAGGAGATGGTATTTTTATCAGGGAAGAGAGCACGTGCATGGATGTAAGTGTAACCTGGCTTTCCCGCTAAGCCTGGAGCATTTTCCACCAGACTCTTGTCACTAGTGGAGGGAATCCGGATGGATGGGCTGCCCCCTGCCTGGAGGCAGAGGGTGGAGTTGGCTGGAGAGCTCTAGAGAGGAGTACCGTTGGTCATTCCTTCTTCTAGACCAGTCCTCGTGGTTCCAGATTCCCTTCAGCATTGACTCCCCTGAGAGAAAGGAGACTTTCTGGTAGACAAGTCGGGGAATCCGGCCCCTCATCCCATCCATCCCCACTGCCTAGTTCGCTGCAGAGAGGTTTCCCCTTGGGTGAGATAATGGCTTGCTTCCAGAGAGAAAGCTCACTTACTGCCCCAGGTTCTGGAATGGGCCTAGTCTATAAAATTCTCTGGCTTCCGTAGGCTTGGAGAAAGGGGCTTTATCCCATCTTCCTGATCTGTGATGTTCTTTTGTCTAACCTGCTTGGCTGGGAGGGGGCCAGCCCTGGTGTGAATGGAGGGCCACCCGCCCCTTCTCTAAAGGATAGTGATGGGGGAAAACTCAAGAGTTTTGTTCTGAAACAATTGTGTTTTGGGAGGCAGCTAGATATCATTCTAGACCGGTTCCTCGAAGAGAACAGAGCAATCGGGGTTCTGGCCTTTCTCCTAGTCCTCCCAAGGTAAGAATGGCAACATCCCTTGGGGAAGAGTCGACAGGATTCTAGAGGTGGCTGCCATTAGCCCCATTGATGCAACCCGTGTGAATAGACATCTCTTACATGGGCAAGAGACATGTTACAGGGGGGCAGCTGGGTAGCTCAGTGGATTGAGAGTCAGGCCTAGAGACGGGAGGTCCTAGGTTCAAATCTGGCCTCAGACACTTCCCAGCTCTGTGACCCTGGGCAAGTCACTTGACCCCCATTGCCTAGCCCTTACCACTTTTCTGCCTGGGAACTAATTCACAGTATTGACTCCAAGATGGAAGGTGAGGGTTTTATTAAAAAAAAGAGAGAGAGAGACGTTACATATACTATCTGTGTTAGTCTGGGCACCTGGCAACCTCAGTTCCCTCAGCTGTAAAATGGGGATAATAATGATACCATTAGATAACATTAGTGACTAGAGTGCAGGACTCAGGGTCAAGAAGACTTAGGTTAGGGGCAGCTAGGTGACTCAGTGGATAGAGAGCCAGACCTGGAGATGGGGGATCCTGGGTTCAAATCTGACCCCAGACACTTCCTAGCTATGTGACCCTGGGCAAGTCACTTACCCCACCCCCATTGCCTAACCCTTACCATTCTTCTGCCTTAGAACCAATATATAATATTGATTCTAATACTGAAGGTAAAAAAAAATTTTTAAAGAGGAAAAAAGAAGACTTAGTTTAAATCCTTCCTCAAACACTTACCAGTTGTACAACCCTAGGCAAGTCACTCATCTCTGTTTGCCTCAGTTTCCTCATCTGTAAAATGGGGATAATAATAGCCTCTATCACAGGGTAGTTGCAAAGATCAAATGAGATAATGTGTATAAGGAGCTTTGCAAACTTTGAAGTGCCACTGAAATGGTAACAAGTATAATAACTATTACATAAATATGCACAAAATATGGGGAAATGTCAGGGAAGAAAACTTTCTGGACTGAGGCGGGTCCGGGCTTAAAGACTGGCCTGCAGCCTAGAGAAGTTAGTAAGTAATTTGCTCAGAACCACCTAGCTAGTGCATGTCAGAGGCAAAGGGAAAATCATGAAATCAAGGATTTAGAGTTGAAGGAGCCTACCAGGTAAACTGAGTCTTGATGCCAGGTAAAGCTTCCTGATCACTAGAGATGTGCAAAGCTGGGACAGTTACCTTGTGAAGGTAGGGGCGACTAAGTGTCCCAAGGCATAGAGTGCTGGACGTAGAGTCAGAAAGATTCAGCTGGTCTCAGACATGTCCTAGCTAGGTGACCCTGGGCCAGTCACTTTACCCTGTTTGCCTCAGTTTCTTCATCTGTCAAATGAGCTGGAAAAGGCAATGGCAAAGCTTGCCATTATCTTTGCCAAGAGAACCCCAAATGGGGTCATGAAGAGCCAGGCACAACAGGCACAACTGTCAGAAAAACAAGCACCTTTAAAGGTGTGGCTCAACCTTTGGCTATCTCCAGGCAGAGGCTGGATGACTGTATGTGACTATGTCACAGTGGGTACCCTTTGTCATATGGGCTCAATCAGATGGCGCCTGAGGTTTTCTCAGACTCCCACATTTTAGGACCCCACAGGGCGCCAAACGAAGACCGCCACTCAAGTTTATTGAGGAGAGGAGTGAGCTGGGCTTTCTCAAAGTCTCTTTGGCAGCTCTAAGGTTGGAGGGACTACAGAGGGAATGGAATTGAGGTACAGAGACGAATAGGGAGGCTATGCATGAATCTAGGGGAGAGGTGATAAGTATGGTGACTAGGAGTGGGGAGACTCTGCACGCAGATGTGACAAGATGTAATGGTTAAATTGAGTGGTTGGACTTAAATTATGTGAAAGAAATAACATGGTCGCCAGAATTATTATATCTCAAGTCAGAAGTTTATTTATAAAATAGAGGGGAAACAATAAAGTAGAGAAATGTGAGAGAGGTGAGAGAAAATACCTGTACTAGTCCTCAGCCAGGAGGGAGGCCTCCTCCTAGATGGAAGCTAGTCTCTTAGGAAACTAGGAAAGGAGTCAGCCCTTTCCACTCACCCAATGAAGTAGTCCAGGAGTCAGAATCCAATTTGATGCCACAATCAAAGCCACAGTCTCCAGTGAAGTTCCCTTGAAGACTATCTCCAGGAGACACTCTCCATGAGTCTCAACTTCACCAGGCTGACTCAGCCCAAGTATTTTGTGGCTTTTATGGTGGTTTCCTGTCCTTGCCCCTCTTCACAGGGGCCAATCACAGTTTCCAAATTGTCCGGCCCTGCCCAGGGGCAGTGTCTGTGGGATTGAGTTGTCACCTCTAAAGGTGTTATTTCTCCTTCTAGGATTCACACGTTTCTGAGTTGTCATCCAGTTTGGATTCCCCTGTTATTGAATTATCACTCAGTTAGGACAAGGGTTGTAGACTTCCTTTTGGGGGTCCAAACTCCGTGGTAAGTTTCTCTTATTTTAGGGTTAAGTATGGGTTTATTCATTGCTTTTGTTGATTAATTCAAAAGTAGACAAAGGAGAGTTAATCCTGTCCTCACAATCTAGTAAGGTACTAAGTAGGGGCATTTAAGTTATTGTTTCAGAATAGACAAAGAGAATCAAGAACTTCCTTTCACAAAGACCTGGCAGCTGAATGGATATTTGGGATGAGGGTGAGTGGAGAGTTGAGGAGAACTCTGAGCTTAGGAAATTGGGGGGACTGGAATAAATGGGGAGGAAAGGAACATGACATCTACATGGTAGTGACATCTACTGCCAGCTTGTGGCTGGTCAGTCATTTTTCAGTTGTGTCCAACTTCCTGATCCCCTTGGGGGTTTTCTTGGCAGAGGTCCTGGAGTGATTTGCCCTTTCCTTATCTGTCTCATTTGACAGATGAGGAAACTGAGGCCAACAAGGTAAAGTGACCTGCCCAGGGTCACACAGCTATGAGTCTTTCTGACTCCAGGCCCAGCACTCTATCTGCTTCGTGACCTAGCTGCCCACTGCCATCTTAGGTCAATAAAACCTTTTCCCCCCAAGAGTCTAGGGAGTCTCTTTTGATTTCTGTATCCAAAAATCACAGATTTCCAGAATTTGAGAGTTGGAAGAGACCTTAGTTAGGTCTACCCGTACTCGCGAAAAGAATCTCTACTATAATGTCCCTGACTGTCCAGTCACTATTTGGAGACCTCCAAGGAAGGAGAGCTCACCACCTTTCTGGGCAACCTGGTCTACTTTGGGCCCCTTTCACTGGGAGGAAATTCTTCCTGATAATCAAGCCCCAATTCACTTTGCATCTCCCTCCCATTGCTCCCACTTCTCCGCACTGGGGCCTACTAGAACAAGTCTCCCTTCACCTCCATCAACAGTCCTACAGCATCTGAGCACCAACTAGAGCCTTCTCTACACTAAACAGCACCATTTCCTTCAACAGATCCTCATGTAACATGAATTGGAGGCCCTCCACCATCTTGATTGCCCTCCCCCAGATCCTCTGCCGGCTCTTCCTTTAACTGTGATGCCCAGAACAGATGAGACAAGATCCAGAGCCCAGGGGTCCATCACTTCTTTCCATCTCTCCTAAGGCAGGCCAAGTTCCTGTTAGCCTTTTGCATCAGCAGCCACAGATTTTTTCCAGAACACCCACCACCGAACCCAGAGGCTGCCCTGTCTCCTACTCGGGATCGATGGCTCAGGGCAAGTGTGCCCTGATCCCTACAGATTTCATCTTGTTCCAGCCAGCCCGAATTTCCAGGTGCTGCGTCAGTCATCAGGCTCTAACCCATCCAGCTCTGGGTCAGCCTCAGATCTGACGAGAAGGTGATCATAGCCTTGACTCGAGTTAGGGACTAACTTACTAACCAGCACTGAGCAGAACAAAAGCCCTGGGTGGTCCACTAGACACGTCAGCTATCTTGACACTGACCTAGCAGTGAGCACCCTTGGAGACCAGGTAGCCCACCACCGGAGCACAACTGCCCTGAGGAGCCACAGGGCAAATAGAAGGTGACGAGAGCTGAAAGACCGATGGGGAATGGTAGAAGACTGGAAGAGGAGGCCGCCCAGTGGAGACTGATGGAGACTTGAATAGCAGAACACCATTGGGAGAAGCTGAGGAGATCAGGACAGAAGAGGTTAATTGTGGGAACTCCATTTCCACTCAACAATGGGCCGGTCAACTTGAAATCTAGAAACCCCCAAGTTTAGTAAAGCATCAGCCTCCCCCTGATAATCCTGTCTAGAACTCCTCATTTCTTTGTAGCCAGTGGAAAGCCAATCAGTCCTATTTCCCCGTCCCTCAGTTCCCCAAGAGGTTTACGGGTTCCGCAGTTTTCATGGTTCGTCGGAGTTATCCTCTAGTGCGGTGGCACGCTCAGGGATACTGTGCCGGAGTGCCGGGGCCTTCGCTCTGTGTGGTTTGGGGCGCGTGACTCCGGGTGGAAGCCTCAATGTCAGGCACTATCCTTCTCCTGATGAAAGACGTGGCTTTTCTGACTATTTAATCGCTCTGGGTTCTTTCCAAGTTAGCATAGTTATGGGTCCCATGTCAGGAAACAGAGAATGAAGGCCCAGAATACAGTCAGGAGTGTTGAGGCTCCTGAGAGAGGTGAAGGACACCAAGAAGGATTGGAAAGGCACATTGGGGGAAAAGGAGGAGGACAGAGTCAGGGTCTCTAAAGAGCAGGGATGGGTGGTCCAGTCTTTCTCTGTCGAGCATCCCTGGGTGGGAGATGATGGCTCTGAGGAACAAAAGAAATCGGGACCGAGGGACAGAGAAATATGATTGATGGCTACAAAGAAATGGGAGTGTCCAAACTACACTGACAAGATACAATCATGCCTGGGAAAGACAGCCCAGCCCAGGCTAGGATGCAAGGGAATGGGCTACCTACAATGGATACGAAAGGGAAACACCCAGACAAGGGCTGGGCTACCTGGGAGAGGACTTGGATGCACAGGGAGAAACTTCTAATTCTAAAAAGGTACTTAGCATTTGCTTCAGGTCTGCTCTGCCACCTAACTAGGGCCACGGAGTATCTAAGGTCTCTCGTTAGTCTGAACATCTGAGTTTGGGATGTCCCTCTGGAGAAACTCTCCTGTGACAAGGGCAAACTGGGGGTCTTCAGATCTTGAGTTGCTCCAAACTTGGCGTTGCTAGATTTCAAGTTGACAGCTAGCTTTTGTAGAACTCCTTGAGGATTGTGAACGACTTTACCAGTATTAGCTCATTTGAACCTCCCAACAACCCTGGGAAGTAGGTGCTAGGAGCCTCATTTTACAGATGAGGGAAAAGAGGCAAACTGGGGTTAAGTGACTTGTCCAGGGTCACACAGCTAAGATGTATCTGAAGTCAGATTTGAATGGTAGTTTCTCTGATTCCAGGTCCAGAGTTCCATCCACTATAACAGTGATTCCCAAAGTGGGCGCCACTGCCCCCTGGTGGGTGCTGCAGCGATCCAGGGAAGCGCTGATGGCCACACTTTTTTTGTATTACATTCTATTCTGAGTTCAATAAATAGTTTCATAATTTCCAGGGGGTGCTAAATATTTTTTTTTCTGGAAAGGGGGCGGTAGGCCAAAAAAGTTTGGGAACCACCGCACTAGAACATCTAGCTTCCTCTCCCAGAGCCATTCTCCCAGCTCCCACTGGGCACTGGCAGGATGGGTCCTTAGAGGACCCAAATGGAGAGGGAGGGGGTGACCTGATCATTAATTGATATCAGTTGACTGACTGGGCTTAATTAGTATTCAATTAAGGATTTGTTGGTATTGTTGTTGTTTAGTCTTGGTTGACTCTCTCTGATCCCATTTGGGTTTTTCCTGGCAGAGATACTGGGGTGGTTTGCCATCTCCTTCTCCAGCTCATTTGGCAGATGAGGACACTGAGATAAACAGGGTGAAGTGACTTGCCCAGGGTCACACAGCTAATAAATGTCTGAATTCAGATTTGAACTCATGAAGATGAGTCCTGACTTGAGACCCCACCCTCTCTCCATTGTGGCACTGGGCTGCCCTCAGTTTGAGATATCATCACCTAAAGTTGCAGTAGAGTTTAGATGACTGGCATAAGGCAGCAGTATTAGGTGGGTAGATCCAAATAATTTCCTGATGCTCATAGCCAAGCATGGTATCAGAGGGAACGGACCGACAGACATTCGGTTAGGTTCTTACGAGACTTTGCTCACTCCCACTGTTCCATGGACTCCAGATATGTAGTGGGGCATGTAGTCCAGTCAAAGCCCCAGAGCCATTGGGAGGCTCAGGTTTACATAGGTTAGTTTTTTGTTGTTTTTTTAAACCTTTGCCTTCCATCTTAGAATCAATACTAAGGCAGAAGGACAGTAAGGGCTCAGCAATGGGAGTAAAGAGATTTGCCCAGGATCACAAAGCTAGAAAGTGTCTGAGGCCAGATTTGAACCCAGTTCCTCTGTAGGCCTGGTTCTCTATCCATTGAGCCACCTCACTACCTCCATAGGATTTTTAGTCAAAGAATCTATTGATGACTCCCAGGGCAGAGCAATGAGTTCAAAGAACATGGACTAGTAACAAATGGAGTACTCTGAAGACTATCTAGTTGAGAAGGCATGGAGCCCAGAACCTCTCAGAACAAGGAATTCTGAATTCTAAGTGTACCAAGTCAACCAGCTTGCCAGGGGGATTTAGGAAAGCAGTACTAATTAAAACAACCACAAACAGTTATGAATGGACCCAACCATTCTGGAAGGCAATTTGGAATTATGCCCAAAGAGCTTTAAAAGGATCGATGTCCTTTGATTCAGCCATACCACTACTGGGTTTGTATCCCAAAGAAATTTTTAAAAATGGGAAAGTACCTGTCTATACAAAAATATTTCTAGCTGTGTTCTGTGTGGTAGCAAAAAATTGGAAAATGAAGGGGTATCCCTGGATTGGGGAATGACTAAACAAATTGTAGTATGTGGTGGTGATCGAATACTATTGTACTGTAAGGAATGATGATCTGGAGCAGTGATTCCCAAAGTGGGCTCCACCGCCCCCTGGTGGGTGCTGCAGCGATCCAACAAAGCGGTGATGGCCACAGGTGCATTTATCTTTCCTAGTAATTGCTATTAAAATTTTTAAAAAATTAATTTCCAGGGGGCTAAGTAATATTTTTTCTGGAAAGGGGGCAGTGGGCCAAAAAAGTTTGGGAACTACTGATCTGGAGGAATTCCACGTGAACTGGAAGAACCTCATTGAACTGATGCAGAGTGAAATGAGCAGAACCAGAAGAACATTGTACACAAATACTAAAACATTGTGGGACAATCAAATGTAATAGACTCTGCTACTAACAGCAATGCATAGATCCAGGACAATCCTGAGGGATTTATGAGAAAGCACACTGCCCACATCCAGAGAAAGAACTGTGGGAGTAAAAACACAGAAGAAAAACACAATTTATCACTTGTTTATTTGGGTATGTGATTTGAGGTTTTGGTTTTAAAAGATAACTCTATTACATAAACGAATAGTATGGAAATAGGAATTGGGCAATTAAAAAAAAAACCACATCCAAGTAACCACTAATTAGACCTGGGTAAGGGTAAGCCTTAAGTGTGCCAGCATTGAGTAATAGAGGCGAGGCCTGGCAGAGGAGGATGGGAGACTCCTCTGGCCATTCAGATATTTACTAGAGTAGGAGAAATGGGCACAGACCATCTATCTTTCCCCAGAAGTTTGTGAAACACTTTCCCGTGCCAGCCCTGACCTGGCTCACTCTTTTATGGAAAACTCCCAGGGGCATGACAGAGTGGACTTTAGCTGAATGCCCTTGACTGATTACCTGCTTGAAGAGAGCCATTCATTCTCCCTTGGTGGTTCTTCATTTTTTGAAGAGGAGTAACAACATCACAGAGCAATATCATGACTTGACCTTGAACTGGATTGATGTGAGGCAGAGTTGCACAAACTTGTTGATAGCTTCACTCTCTCTTCTAGACTCACTGATGTAAGAAATAAAATGGATATAAAAGGATAGATTTAAAAATATTTGGGTATTAAAAGATTTATTGGTAGCCATTAGAAAATTGAAGCCACGTGCCATGCTGAGAGTCATTTTAAAAGGCCCGCGTCCTGTTCCCTCCCTTCCCCATCCTGCTCCCCTCCAAATCACCAAAGAGCCAGAGAGAGGCGTTATAGCCAACCATAAAACAATAACGTGATCACGTAATGGTGGAGGCTCAGGAGGAATTAAAGGGGATTGGGGGAAAACTAATGACTTATGGGGGATGAAGTCCAAGGTTCAAAATCTCCACAACGTCTGCTTCAGCCACCTTCATGCCAATTGGTACAAATTAATTTCCTCTGCCCCTTCTGCTGGGGTGAAGTCTTCACACGCTTGGCGTAGACACCCCCTGAGTCACTGGTGGGTTCAAGGGCCTTAGCCTGCCTGCCAAGATGGTTTTACCAAAGTATAGACTTTTTGGAGTGAGTGGATGGCTCCTTCTTGGAGCCAAGGGCGAGAGTCGTGTGGCAGATGAACACCGAATGAATATCCGCCTTTGGTGTCCACTTGCCTCTCTAACTCTCATTCTTACTTGGTCAGGTTAGCAGGACTGGAGCATTTTGTTGGTGCTTCATCTTCTGTCGCCATGACTGTATTAGTTGAGTCAATTAACCCTCCACCTTTTCCACCTTTTCTGTCCACCATCCTTATTGGTTAGTGAGCTTCCTGTTCACCCACATCAGATTTCAGATTCACCACTTGTGTGGCCATTCCCCCAGTCACGGACATTACTATGTTTCCTGTTCTTTGCTACTTCAAAAGAACAAATGCTGCTCTAACTATTTAATTATACACAGTATCTTTCTTTAGGTTCTTGACCCTGTTGGGTTATTTGCCTAGACGGGCGATCTTTGAGTCAGAGTGTCTGAACATTTCAGTCATTTTCTTAGCATAATTCCAAATTGATTTCCAGAATGTTGATGGGTAACATCAATTGGGGAATGGCTGGACAAATTCTGGTACACGATAGGGATGGAGCACTATTGTGCTGTAAGGAATGATGAACCGGATGATTTCAGAAAGAGCTGGAAAGACCTCCATGAACTGATGCAGAGGGAAACAAGGAGAACCAGGAGAACATTAAACACAGTAACTGAAACACTGTGGAATAATCAATTGTGAAAGACTTAGCTACAGTAATACAATGATCCAGGACAAGTCTGAAGGTCTTCTGACAAAGAATGCTCTTCACTTCCCATGAAATAACTATTATTAGAGTCACAGTGCAGACCCAAACTGATGCTTTTTCACTTTATTTCTCTTTTTATTTGGGGGTTTTACTTTTACATGATTATTCTCTTTACAATAATGAACAATATGAAAATATGTAATGCATGATAATACATGTATGCCCCAGTTCAAATTGCTTACCATCTCTGAGAAGGGGTGAGGGAAAGGAGGAAAGGAGACAATCTGGATCTTGTTATTACATGGAATTGGGAAAATAAAATATCTTAAAAAAAAAAAAAAACCAGGATAGTTGGAGAAGTTCACCGATCTACCAAAAATGCAACAGTGTGCCAATCCACCCCAAATCCTCCATGTCAGACTGATCTCGGGTCATTGCCAATTTCCCGGACAAGAGGTGAAATCTCAAAGTTCTCCTGTTTTTCATTTCTCTAGTTATATGTGATTTAGATCAGTGTCTTCCACATAGGCATGTGTAGTATATTTCAATTCAGTGGATACCTAGAAAATTGTTTTAAGATGAACATTTATTGAATATTCATTCAAAATATCCATTCACCAAGCCAAAGAAAGGAAAACTCAACAAAGTTTATTTTATTTGAATGAACTAAACTTTATTAAAAAATATAAACTTTTAGGGGCAGCTGGGTAGCTCAGTGGATTGAGAGCCAGACCTAGAGACAGGAGGTCCTGGGTTCAAATCTGACCTCAGACACTTCCCAGCTGTGTGACCCTGGGCAAGTCACTTGACCCCCATTGCCTACGCTTACCACTCTTCTGCCTTGGAGCCAATACACAGTATTGACTCCAGGTAAGGAGTTTAAAAAATATATACATATAAACTTTCAAAATGAGACACAAAAACCATGTCTTAATTGAATGATAATAGAGTATACACAAAGATTAAATCAAGTTTTGTGAATGAGTAAAGCATTTAAGGCTTACTAGGTGCAAAGCCCTGTGCTCAGATCCTCCTCTAACCATATAATGAACTTCCCCAAATTAACCAAAATAGATTAAGGTGTTTTGTCTTTTTTTTTAACATTTATTAATATTCATTTTTAACATGGTTACATGATTCATGCTCTTACTTTCCCCTTCACCCCCCCGCACTCCCCCCATCCATGGCCGATGCACATTTCCACTGGTTTTAACATGTGTCCTTGATTAAGACTTATTTCCAAATTGTTGGTAGTTGCATTGGTGTGGTGGTTTCGAGTCCACAATCTCAATCATGTCCACCTCAACCCATGCGTTCAAGCATTTGTTTTTCTTATATGTTTCCTCTCCTGCAGTCCTTCCTCTGAATGTGGGTAGCGTCTTTACCATAAATCCCTCAGAGCTGTCTTGTGTCATTGCTTTCTGCTGGTACAGAAGCCCATTACATTCAATTTTACCACAGTATATCAGTCTCTGTGTACAATGTTCTTCTGGCTCTGCTTCTTTCACTCTGCATCAATTCCTGGAGGTCTCTCCAGTTCGCCTGGAACTTCTCCAGTTTATTATTCCTTTTAGCACAATAGTATTCCATCACCCGCATATACCACAGTTTGTTCAGCTATTCCCCAATTGAAGGACATACCCTCCTTTTCCAGTTCTTTGCCACCATGAAAAGACAGAAGTTCAAAGGCTAGGCAAAGTGGGTTAAGTGACTTGCCCAGGGTCACACAGCTAGGAAGTACCAGAGGCAATTTGAACCTAGGTCTTCCTGCCTGGTGCTCTATCCACTGTGCCACTTCTGTAGCTGCCTCACTCTATGTACTTTTTTTTTTTTAACCTTTACCTTCTGTCTTAGAATAAATACTAAGTGTTGGTCATGGCAGAAAGAGTAATAAGAGCTAGGCAATGGGGGTTAAATGACTTGCTTGGGATCACCTAGCTGGCACACACACTATGCACTTCTGAAGGTAACATATGCACCTTGATTGGCCCAATTTTGTATTTTCTTGGGACCAAATGCTGCTTTCTCTGAAGACTAAACCCTGTTTTTTGAGGATCTCAATGGCAGCTCAGGCTGGGGATTTCTAAGCTTTCAGAATGCCCAAAGCTGTCTGATCCAGGAGAGAATCTTATCCCCTCTTTCCTGACACAGATTTGGGTCTGTGTAACACCACTGTAGGCTTGCCTCTGGTGGGAGCAACAATAGACTCCTGCTGGCTGTGATACTGAGATTAAATCTACCTTGCCCATTCTTAAATCTAATCACCAAAAGTGTAAAGGACTCCACTTAACTCACAAGTTGGGAGGTCTGTGACCCACGTGTGCTAGAGTGAGTGACGAATCAAAATTTATTGACTGCCTCCTGGGCAGTCCTAAGAAAAGCATCTATTGTAACTGGACACGTAAACTAGGAGGAAGGCACAGGAAGTGATGCAAAAGAAGTCCCTTTAAAAGAGAGTTCAGTGAGTTCAGCTTGGCTCTTCTGGTTCGTGTCTTGGATCTGAAGGACCTCTTCTTGTTCATTGCTTGGATGTGGAGGAACTCTGGCTGGGATCCTGAGACCTTGGTGAGACTGTTCTTAAATCTTTCCCTTAGAACTACACATAGTGAGTGAAGAAGGCCAACTCTAACCTCCCAGGAGATACTAGCCTCTAGGAGGCTCCCTGGATTGGGAGAAGCCCTAGTGGCTAAACCCCTTGCTAATTGACTTTTAGGCTCTCTGGCTGAACCTCTGGAGCCCTGCCAGAGAAAAACCTAGACTTGAATACAAATCTAGTTGTTAGATCTCTTACTCTACCTTCTTCTCATCTCTCTACTTCCACTCTCTCCTATATTTTGTAAATAAATTACTAAAATCATCTTAGGAATTGGTATTTATTCAGTTCCTTGGCAACCACACCTTTTAATATTAATATCAAACCAAAAACCCCTTTTTTCCTCTTACATGTCCTGAGTCACAATCAGGTCAGCTAGCCAGGAGGCCCTGCAGGTTCACAGCATCAGAAGTGCAGGCTCCCTTTTCGTGTGGGCTCTCTGCTCACAGGTATTCAGTTGAAGACTTCAGACTGTGCTGGGGGCTGAATTTGAGATGCTGCTCCAAGATAAATATGAGCTTCAAGGCTCATATTTATGGTCCATTTCTGCTCTTGCCTCTTGCCCAGAACACAGTTGCAGGCCCCAAACTACTCATGACTGGTCTGCCCACTCCTAAACAGAGCCACTCTCCTTCATCCAGATTGGATCTGCAACCCAGCTCTGGGTCCTGGCAGCAGAGCACCTAGCTGGCTACTTGTTGAGTCTTCTCGAAGTCCTTGGGAATGGGGGACAGGAGAAGGGAGCTGGCCTTAATTTGCTATTTCTCTACTCTATGTTGGCTTGTCTCTCTCTAGGCCCATTTTCGCACAAGAAGATATGAAAGTTTGGCAAA
The DNA here is from genome assembly GCF_016433145.1 of Gracilinanus agilis. Taxonomy (NCBI): domain Eukaryota; kingdom Metazoa; phylum Chordata; class Mammalia; order Didelphimorphia; family Didelphidae; genus Gracilinanus; species Gracilinanus agilis. The sequence goes on along the minus strand of NC_058132.1, from coordinate 8,690,847 downwards.
GAAGATGTGGCCTACTGTCTGCTCTCTCCAAGTTACCGATGATGTCCAACTGCCAAATCCAATGGCCTTCCTTCAGGCCTCATTCTCTTTCATCCTTGACCTCTCTGAAGCTTTTGGCACTGTTGATGACGCTCTCCTCCATGATACCCTCTTCTCCCTAGGTTTTCAGCACATCTCTCTCTCTCTCTCTCTCTCTCTCTCTCTCTCTCTCTCTCTCTCCTCTCTC
>NC_058132.1:8600494-8630627 GCF_016433145.1 Gracilinanus agilis | reverse complement strand
GGGAGGGCTGGCTGCGCTCCGCTTCCTCCCACAATCCCGTGCAAATGCAAATACCCAAAGAGCCCGAACCAGAGAGCCGAGGCTGGAGCTCGAGCGAGGGAGCAAGCAGCCCTCGGCGGGCGAGCGGGCGGGCGGGGAGGGGAGGAGGGAGGGAGAGGGAAGGAGGGGCCGGCCGGCTGGGCTGGAGAAAGAAGCCCCAGCCTGGCCCGCCCCTGCCGTAGCTAGCGCGCAGCCGCGGCCCTCCCGCCCGACGTGCCGGAGCGAGGACGGCCTCTGCCCGAGCCCTTCTCCCACTGGGCCCGGGGCGAGCCGGCCCCTCCCCTCCCTCGAGCCGATTGGCACAGTCCAGAACCAGGCTTCGAGGCGAGGGGGCCCGGGCGTATCAGAGAAGTGGCAACACACCTAGGCCCCCCCACGGGAGACTGGCAGCGGCCTCTGGGAGGATGGGGCGGGAACGCCGAGAGATACGATGGCCACGGGCGGATGTCTGGGCGCTCGCACCTCTGCCACTGGGACAGCGGGGCTGGGCCACGTGTGCACATCCGTGCCCCTAGTGCTCTAGGGAACCTGCCAGAGTGGCCGAAGGGGGTCGAGGCCCGCGGGGGAGGGCAAGTCCTTTCCAGCCCCGTTCAGGGCGGCCAGAGTGGCGCGGGCTGGCCTGAGGGAGGGGGAGGTGGTCTTCTCTGCGGGCCCGCCGAGTGCTGGGGGAAGGGGTGGAGAAAAAAGGAGTCAAAGGCGCGCCCGGGAGGGGCTTTCCGCGCCCAAGGCTTCTCCACCAATCTCTGGTTGCCCTCACGGGGGCCCCGCCCCCGGGAAGGATTTCCTTCAGGTTCCGCCCCTTCGTGCTGGTACCTCTGATAGGGTGGGGGGGGCGCGTCGTGCACCCCTGAGGCTGCCAGTGCTTGTTCGTAAGTGGGGAGACCGGGGGGAGGCGGCAAGGGGCTCAGCGGCAGCTCCTCTGTCACCAAGAAGGCTCTGTGGGTTGGCAGAGACAGGATCAGTCCCTGAGTGGGGAGACCCCAAAACTGGGGAGAGTAACAGCCCTATGTGTGTGTGGCCTTCAAAAAATACGGAAAGAACCAAGGAAAGATGATAAAGCCTTCAAAGAGGAGAGAACACAGGCAGAAAGTATTAGTGGGTCAGAGCTGGTGAGATGGGAGGGGAGAGACCAGATGGAGACTGAAGGAGAAAAAATGAGCCAGCCTTCTGCAGGAACTGAAGCCCATTGCGTGTGTCCTCTGAGCCCTTGTCTCTCCAGCCTTTCCTGGCTAGCTCAGTTCCCCAGCCTCTCACCTTTGAGGAGAGGTCCCAGGGCCTCGGCCCAACTGCCTCCGCCTATGCAGATACCAGAATGTGCCCAGGGCTGCCAGGAGCAACACCAGTAGGCCAGCCCCCAGCCCCACAGTCAGCGCTGCTACGTCCACTCGTCCGTGCGCTGTCAGAAAGGAAAGGCCACTGAGTCTCGCTCTCTGCCCATGGCCTGAGCTTTCTGCCCATGGCTAGGGCACACACTTCCTTAAGATAAGGCCACTGTGCTCAGGCTGCCTGGTGGGACTTCCCCCATGGCCTTCCAGTCTCACCAGGCAATGGCTTCCCATGAAAAGAGGGAAGGGGGGGAGGTTGAAAAAAAGAATGGCTCCTCACCTCAATAGAACCTATGGTTAGAGGGTCCCCTTAGGAATGGGGGGCGGGGAGGAGAGAAGGTTCAGCCTGTTAGGGCTCTGGGTGCAGGCTTTGTCAGCCTCTTTAGTCTCCTTTCTACCAGTGCTAGGGAGTGCCCATCCTCATTGGCTCACTGCTGCCTCCTAGAATCCCTAGCTCCCACCAAGGTTCAGATCCTCCAGGTCTTGCCTGATTCTGACACCTCCTCCCTTATTAGTCCCCTCCCCAAAATTCCCCCGAATTTGCTTTACATCTATTTTGCATAAAGTCTTGTCTACACCTGTACTCTCTCTCCCATTCTGTCTTCTGCTCCCTCTCACCAGCGCCTGCTTGTTATCTTTATTTTTCAATCAACAAGCATTGAAGTGGCAAGATCGGACCTAGGGGAGACCAAGAGGAAAGGGCAGGGCCGGTGTCTGCCCTTGAGAAGTGTCCCAGGCCAGAGGTGGTCACAAAGTATCTCTAAGCCGATTTCCTAATGGTCTACAAAGTCAATGGGAATGGATACAGAGTAGATGCACTGGGGCTGTGAGTGGATACAAAGGCCAAAGCAAACCCCAGCGGCTGTGCTGTGTCAAAGGGAGACGCCAGCTGGAAGCAGGAGGGGAGACTAGGCACCCGCACCCGACAAAGTGGAGGTGAAGAGGAAGCCCACCCCCTGCCGGGAGGGAAAAGAAAGGCAGCATGCTGTTACCCAGGACAACTTGGCAGGCCTGAGAATGGAAAGTGGCCCAGGGTGAGAAGGGTCTCGGGATCCCCAGACCCGGCTGGTCCTTGTACCTGCTGCCACTTGAGGATTGGAGACAGGGTGAGGGCAGGGCCAGAGCTGGACTGGTAAGGAAGGGGAAGGCTCTGCAGTGTGACTCTGCTGGGGGTGGGGTCCCCAGGTGTTAACCCAGAACTCACCAGCGCCGCCCTTCCCATTGTAGGGATAGGTCTCCCAGAACTTGTCCTGGAGCAGAAGCAGAGGCAGTTTCAGCCCCACCCTCTGTCCTGGCAGGCCTGCCCACTTAGTGCCACCCCCCACACACACCCATAATCTTCACCCCCTGCCAGGTTCTGCTGACCCAGAGTTTCAGGTCAGCTTCCGCCTAGACCCAGGAATTAGGCCCCTCCCCTCCTGCAGACCTTGAAGACCCACAGATTTTTTTTTTCTCTCTTCTTCAGAGACACCTCAGAGGCCAGGTCTTTGCCTCACTCCAGTGCCCACCCACTTTCTGGCACCCCTGCCCCGCTACTGATCCTTGTCCCAGTACCTGCTCCCTATACTCACCAATGTCCCAATCCCTCCTTTCCCCATTCTCTTCTAATCTTGACCCCTACCCTTTACAAACCCTGGTTACAAGCCTAGCCCTCCAGCTGCCCTCAGATCCACAGAGCACCCTGCCCCCAAAAGTCACCCTAGTGAGAGTCAGTTAATTATCCTGCCCCATCCCTAGAAATCCCTGCCCTTCCCCCAATCCCATCACCTCATCCCAAACTAAGCTGACTGGCTTCAGAGCCCCAAGTTCCCCATCCCACCCAGACCCCTAAATCTAGCCCATCATGAGCGTAACTATAGGATAATGATCTACCACTGGGCCTCAGAGGCCACTCCAGGGACCCTGAGGGCTCAGGTTTAAGGTTGTGTGCCCAACCCCAACTTTCCTCACATACCGTCAGGGCCTTGTCTTCAAAGATCTCCCGGGCTTCTTCCCAGGAACAGCGTTCCTCCAAGCATTCCCGTTTCAAGTTCCCAGGAGTTATCAGCTCCAAATCCCAATGATTAGCCCGGGGAATGCGCCTGGGTGCAGGCCCAATCCCCAGGAAACTCTGGGCTCTGGGGGCTCCTAGGAACACAGCTGTAGGGTCTGGGCCAGCATCAGGACCTGAGGTCAGGCAAAGGTACTGGTGAATACCTGGCCTGGGTGCCTGGGAGTGGGGCAGCAGCAGAGAGCCCCAGGGGGCTAGATATCTATTCAGGTGGCCCCTTATGGGAGCATGGGGCTAGGGAATGGGGAGAAACCACACACTTGCCTGCCCATGATGAGGGCAGTGGCCGAAAGACCTGAGAATTCCTCAGGGGATCCACTGTGCAGCAGGGTCGAAGATCAGATACTGGGTCCCCAGAGGAAGGAGATAGCTGTGTCTGTGTCCACCCTTCCCCTCTCCCCTGGTCCTCCCCCAAGCACTCACCATGACTTTTCCTCAGATCAGGCTGGGGAGCTGGAGAAGAAGTCAGCCCGACAGATAGCAGTAACAGGAAGAGGGAGCCCCTCATATCGGGGTGGAAAGGACTGACCTAGGGAGCCCCCAAAAGGCAGAGCAGGTCATCCTAGCGATAGGGTTAGTGTCTGGGCTTCGGCACCTATGCACCTGAGCAGCACCAGAAGGAAATCCCCTCTCCCCACTAGGGGGCCTCAGGGCCAGGGCTGAGGTGGCTGGCAGGCTGGCTGGCAGGTTGGCAGGCTGGCTGGCAGGTGGACCAGAGCCACCGGCTTCCAACTCAGCCTCTCCACCCCCAACTCGGAATTCCCCAGACCTTGCTCCCTGACCCAGAGTCATATATCACATCTCCTATTCGAGACCAAAGACGAAGGGAGAGGCTCGGGCAGGGAAGGGCTGGGACAAGCTTGGATACCAAGAGTCCAGGGACTTGCCTGAGCAGGGGAGGCCGGGGCCCCTGGGTGCTGAGAGGGCTGGGGCCAAGGGAAAGCTCCTGGAAGGCCGGAGCTGGAGGCTCCAAGGTCTGGATCATTTCGGGGAAGAGTGGGGGCAGGCAGGTGTCCGGACACCTGAGCCCCTAAGGGATGGAGGTGAGGGGTGTCCCCAAAGGACGCCTCCCTCCTTCTCTCCCTCCCTCCCTCACTCACTCACCTGCCCAGAGCAGACCCCCCCGGACCCAGGCTGTGGGGGCTGGGTGGCCAGGAGGGGAGGAAGGGAGGGAGGAGGCTCCTAGTGGCCGTAGGTGGCCAGCCCAGCTGGGAAGGGGCGGGTCCCCAGAGCTCACCTAGGGGGCGGAGCCAGGGCGAGCCCAGGTGCTTAAAGGAACCTCCCAGGAGGCTGACCTTAGCCCTGACTATGACCCTGAGGGGGCATTGGCCAATACAGATGGTTTCCCGCCCACCACCACCACCCCAGCCAGGGGACGAAACTGAAGCCGGACTGGCCGCGGACCCTAGCTCAGCGTCCGGAGCGGTGCGGGTCCCCGAGGGGGCGGGGGCGGGGCTGGGGGCTGCAGCCCCGCCCCCGCCTCCCGGAACTTTGGAGGCGCGGGCCACGGACCCGGGAGGACCGAAGCCGGGGGGACCTGTGGCGGAGGCTTGGGGGCGGTGCGCTTCCTGGGGCGCCGGAAGTGGGCGGATGGGCCGTAGGGGCGGGGTTGGGAGCGCCGCCGGGGCCTCACTTCCGTCCCGTAGTTGACGCAGGGATTGTTGCCGGGTTGCGGTGAAAATAGTGTTACCGAGGCTTCCAAGCGGGTGCTTAGAAATCCCGGGCCCAGGTGAGCGGGGTGCCTATGACCTCGGTGCTTGGAGATCCCCATAGGGGACTGTAGACCCTCGCCCTCTCAGGCCCAAACCCCGCTGGGGTGTTGGGTTCTTTGGGTGCTGCCGTTTGTGGGGGATATAGAGGCGGAAGGGGTGGCAGACTGGAGCGGGGGGATGGGACTGGGAGGAGAGAGGTGGCAGGCGCTGGAAGCTGGACTGGGGAGGAATGGAGGTGGCGGCTGAGCTGGAGGGGAGCAGCAAGCTGGAGCAGGGGGAGTGGTAATAGGGGTGCTGGAAGGTGGGAATTGGAGAGGCTGGAGCAGAGGGGTGATGTGGAGGGGGCGGGGCGTTGGCAGGTGAGGAAAGGGCCAAAGAGAGAAGGGTGGAGTTGTTGGGGAGCTGAAGGGGAAGAGGCTGATGTGGAGGGAGCAGGGGAGTGCCGCATGGGGGGTGCTCAGCCAAAAGGGTCGTCCCTATGGGAGAAACTGGAGCCCTTTGGCCAGGAGGAGAGAAACCGTAGGGAGGACATGAGGACCTGGGTCAGATGTTTGAAATTGTATTGTCACTGGGACAGGGAAACCTCAGAGGAAAGAACCAGGGGCACTGGGTGAAAATGGCAGAGAGGCAAACTGAGGCTGGGTCAGGAAAAGCTTCCTGACTCTGTGTGGTGCTTGGCAGGGTATCCCTATAATCCCTGCTTCAACTCCCATGGAATGGGGGGGGGGCAGATGGAAAGGCACCTGTGGGAGCACCTAGGAGGCTCAGTGAGTAGAGAGCCAGGAACCCTCATATCTGGTCTTAGATACTTCCTAGCTGTGTAACTCTGGCCTCAACCCCCATTGCCTAGCCCTTATGGCCTTCTGCCTTGGAACTGCTTCTTAGTATAGATTCTAAGACAAAGCAAGGGTTTAAAAAAGAAAAGGGAGGGAGGTTGGTTCCTGTGCCTGTCAGTGGTAAGATGGAGCCCCTGAATGACTCCCATATTTTCAGGCTGGATGAGTTGGAAATCCCAGTATTTTTTTTTTTTTAAAGAAAAAAAAAATGGTGGTGATTCAGGCTGTCCCAGTGTGGAATGGGCTCCCTTGGGAAATAGTCAGCTTCTTGTCATTCAGGATCCCCTGCCTTCCCCCATTTTGTTGTGGGGTCCTTTATGACCGCATTTGAGGTTTTCTTGGCAAAGATTCCAAAGCCATTTGCCACTTCCTTTTCCAGTTCATTTTGCAAATGAGGAAACTGAGGCAAATGGGGTTGAGTGACTTGCCCAACATCACACAGACTGCCCATTGGGCCATCTCTCTGCCCTATACTGGGATTTTGGAGGAGAGAAAACCCAGAACTTCAGAGGGCAGCCAGGCCAGTCCCTGTTAACCGGGGTCTCCTCAGTAGTCTTGCCAGTGAGTCATCAAAGCCCAAACACCTCTGGACATGGGAAGGCAACTACTTCCCAAAGCCAGTGGCCACTCTGCTTGGGGCTGGTTCCCTGTTGGAGCCCAGAGCTACTCCTCAGGTCTCCCATTGCTATAACACTCCAGGTCTATGAGACAGGTAACTCGGGACCACAGACCTAGCACCAGAAGGGACTGTGGAGGTACTCCAAGTTGACCTCTTTGTTTCACAAATGGGGAAACTGAGGCACTCAGATTAGACCTGAGGTCCCAGAGCTGGGAAGTGGCAAAGGCAGGATTTGAACTCAAGGCATGGAGTTGGGAGACCCTGTGTGAGGGACAAAGAAAGGCAGGTTCCAGTTAGGCCAGAGTGATTTCATCTGGTCACCAAGCCTTCTTCAGGATAACTCTGCTTCCTTCCTGTTAGCCTACTGGACCACAGAGGATCACCGAGTTTGCGGGCATACCTGAGCTGGGCCTTGAAAGGGGCAAGATTTGAGTAAAAAGGAAAGGGGATAAGGAACAGACTAGAGGGAGCAGAAGGGGCCTGCTAGGGAGGTGAGCACCCAGGAGGCCTGCTTGAGGGCCAGGATGAGGGGCTTCCTTAGCAGAGGTGGATGACTGACAGGGCAAGACTGGGAGGTGAGGAGTAAAAGCCAGTTTAGGCAGGGGGGTGAATTGAGTTTGGATCAGACTCAGTGAAAGGCTGCCAGGATGCTTAGTGAGCAGAGGTGGAGGCCTTAGAACCTGGGCAAGGAGATTCAATGGAGAGGCCTTTATTAAGTGCTTATTGTGTGCAGGGAAGAGGCTGTTCACAGTGCTAGAGTCTGTACAGAAAAGAGGCTGAGGAAGGGACAGCCCTGCTGGAGGTGTGAAGGGGAGAAGCCAGGGATTCTGGTATCTTAGAAACCAAGAAAGGAGTGCTGCTGCAAGGAGGACCTGGGGAAAGGAGCTCAGTGGGAAAGGTGAGGGCAGAGTGTCAGTCAAATGACCACAAGTGAAGCCATACTGAAGAATGAGAAGGACCAGAGTGGTTGAGACCTGGAGCTGAGGGGAGAAGGGCACCAGGACTCCCAGCAGCTGGAAGAAAAGAAAGCTCTGACAAGCTAAGCTTGTGCCTGGCCCCTGAGCCTCCAGAGCTGCCTCCCAAGTTATTTGTCTGGCTTGTTTTTTCTTCATTCATACAGTGACCACTCCTGGAAGGTGGGGATCACTGTGAAGAGAATTAAACTCTCTTTGTTTATTTTTTTTTTTAAGTTTTTTTTTTTAAACCCTTGTACTTCGGTGTATTGTCTCATAGGTGGAAGATTGGTAAGGGTGGGCAATGGGGGTCAAGTGACCTACCCAGGGTCACACAGCTGGGAAGTGGCTGAGGCCGGGTTTGAACCTAGGACCTCCTGTCTCTAGGCCTGGCTCTCACTCCACTGAGCTACCTAGCTGCCCCCCTCTTTGTTTATTTTTAATGTGAACTTTTTTTTTTTTTTTAAGTAAGTGACTTGTGAACAAGTCACTTACTTAAAAAAAAGTTCACACCCCAAAAGGCCACAAGCACTGCCCCCCCTCCCTTGGGCAGTACTAGGCAAACTGGGAGTCTGTGATTGGTTCTGGTGAAGTAGGAGAGAGACAGGAAGTGACCTGGAAAAAGGATTATAAAAGACCAGAGGGAGGAGAAAATTGATTCATTCCTTCCTTGGCTCTTTGACAAGGATTCTCTCTCTCTCTCTCTCTTGGTTGATGCTTTTCAACGTGAGCTTTGGTGAGATTCTTGGCAGCCTTAGCCTCGTGTGTGCTGAAGATTCTCAGTGGATTTTTCAGGGTCTCCTGGCTCTTTGGATTTCAGCTTCCTAATTAGGATTTTGGATTCTGGTGAGATTCACTTTCAGATTCCCATTCGTGGCATTAGGATTAGGATTTAGGGTATTTTTAGCTAGGGGATTTTTTTTTCTACCTCTTACCTATATTCCCCACTTTGTTATCTCTACCTTGTTGTAAATAAAAGCTGCTTACAGTCATTTGGACTGGAGAAGTTAATTATTTTTATAAGTGGAGACCACAATAATTTTTTTTTAAGTCTTATATTTGTCAAACCCTTTTTTTTTTTTTAACCCTTGTACTTTGGTGTATTGTCTCATAGGTGGAAGAGTGGTAAGGGTAGGCAATGGGGGTCAAGTGACTTGCCCAGGGTCACACAGCTGGGAAGTGGCTGAGGCCGGGTTTGAACCCAGGACCTCCCATCTCTAGGCCTGACTCTCACTCCACTGAGCTACCCAGCTGCCCCCTGTCAAACCCTTTTTTAATGATTACACCACTGACTTTTCTATCTCTGGTGTGTGTTGTCTCCACAACACCTACTGGACATATGAGGCACTTAATAAGTGCTTCTTGAATTGAATGTTGGAGGAGAACTGGAGGCCTTCTGATACTGGAAGATAGTTATCAGGTCGCAGAGGGCCCCCAAGCAGTGCTTTGGAGCAAGAGACACAGATGTTTTCTTGGGGTGAAGCCACGCGTCATGGTGGCCAGGCCTGAGCTGAAGCGGGCCTGGCTCCCCTCCCCAGAGGCTCGCAGGTGCCCATCAGCATCACTGTAGGGAAGATTCTTAGGAAGGAAGGATTGACTGAATGGCCTTGGAGGTCCCTCCTAACATGTAAACTCTGGAATTCCCCAGTCCCGCCCCCAGGCCTGAGCCTCTTCTCTTTCCTCCCAGGATGACTCGCCATGGGAAGAACTGCACAGCAGGGGCTGTATACACCTATCACGAGAAGAAGAAGGACACTGGTAAGGGCGACAGGAGCCATGCTCTCAGCGGGCCTTGCCACCATCCTAGCCACCTTTGCAAGCTTTGCCCCAGCGTCCTTACAAGCCCTCACCCCTCTCTCCCCTTCCAGCTGCCTCCGGCTACGGAACCCAGAATGTGCGCCTGAGTCGAGATGCCGTCAAGGACTTCGACTGTTGCTGCCTTTCCTTGCAGCCCTGCCATGACCCTGTTGTCACGTGAGCTACCGGGGAAGGGTCGGGTCTTGGTTCTTCTCTCCACTCTGTGCCCAGCCCCTAGCCCAGTGTCCCCACACACACACACTGGCACTCAATACTCACGCCTTCCCTCGTGCCCTCCTTGGCCTGGCCCAGCTTGTGAGCCCACAGCCAAAGAAACCTCACGAGGAAGGAGCCGGTTCATGGAGGTGGGAAGCTCCCCCCCTCTGTGCCACTGCTGCCCTCTGCCCCTCCCAGCATGGTGCTGTCTCTGAGGTGGTGGTGGGATGGGGGGCACTTGAGCACCCTGCTCTGTTCTGGGCCGTCTGTCCAGGACCATGGGAGCTCCGGGGCTCACTACCTGCCCATGTGCCTTGTAGCCCTGACGGCTTCCTGTATGAGAGGGAAGCAATTCTGGAGTATATTCTGCACCAGAAGCGAGAGATTGCCCGGCAGCGGAAGGTAAAGGGTTGTTCGAGGGTCCCCCAAAAGAATGGAGAAAGGGGACCTGGGTCGGCGGGGGGCAGCCAAGCCTCGAGAAGAGGACTCGGACTTGTGGTCTGAGGATAAAGCCATCTTCCTTGTCCTTCCCTGCCACAGGCCTACGAAAAGCAGCGAGGAGCCCAGAAGGAGGAACGGCGGGAGCTGAGCCGGGCGGCTGCCCAGGACCAGCTCCGGGGCTTCCTGGAGAAGGAAGCAGCTATCGTCAGCCGGCCCCTCAACCCTTTCACCCCTCGGGCGGGAGCCAGCCCAGGTGAGGCCAGACCCCAACCTGCACCCTGCCTGGCGGAGCAGAGCTCCTCCGCACCCCACTAGGGCAGCCTTTCTTTTCACTCCAGGAGAGCCACAGCCAGGATCTAACTCGGCCCCCGAGGCTGCAGACAAGGACAAGGCCAAGGAGTTACCGAGTTTCTGGATCCCATCCCTGACCCCGGAAGCCAAGGCCACCAAGCTGGAGAAGCCGGTGAGAGAAGAAGCCCAACCCTCTGTCCTCCCCACCCCCAGGCCTTTCCCCCATGAGCCCCCCCTGAGGCCGCCTGTCCTGTCTCCCTGTGTGTTGTGTGTCTGAAGCAGTCTCGAATCGTGACGTGCCCAATGTCAGGAAAACCCCTGCGCATGTCGGACCTCATCTCTGTCCACTTCACGCCCGTGGACGGCTCCGTGGACCGCGTGGGGCTGATCACCCGCAGCGAGCGCTACGTCTGTGCAGTGACCCGGGACAGCCTGAGCAACTCCACCCCCTGTGCCGTGCTGAGGACCTCGTGAGTCGGGGGCGGCTTGGTGGGGCCGGGCAGGCCAGGGTGTCCAGCCTGGTCTCACTGGCCTCCCCTCCCTCCTTCCCAGGGGAGCCGTGGTGACTATGGAGTGTGTGGAGCGACTGATCCGCAAGGACATGGTGGACCCCATAAGCGGGGTCCCCTTGACAGACAAGGACATCATCCCGCTGCAGAGGGTAAGAGCCGCTCCTTGCCCTTCCCCCCTGGCCCCTGTGAGGCCATTCCCCTGACAGCCCCTCACACCATCTCCCTGATTTCTCCTCTCCCCATAGGGCGGCACTGGTTTTGCAGGTTCTGGGGTGCAGCTGGAAGCGAAGAAGTCTCGCCCCGTGATGCAGGCCTGAAGGGGAGCAGGGGAATGGGGAGGGTGGGGTGGGTGAGAAGCAATTCTGGACAAAGCAAAGGGATAATAAACGTCCTGGCGTCTGGTTCTAGTCCCCATGTATTGGGGTGTTGGGGCCCACACATCCCTCTGCCTGCCCCACTCTGGGACCCTCCTCGAAAAGAGGACAGACTCCAGGAGCTTGAGGCCTCAGCTTTTATTCCAGCCCCCCGTCCTGCCCATCCACGGGCTCAGAATATGGGGCGTGAGGCCTCGAGGGAGGCATATAGAGAATTGTCGGGGTTCAGATCTCCTATACTCGTGACTTTGAGGGTCCCAGTGCTCCTCCTGACGCTCAGGGCCAGGCCTGGGAAAGGCTTGGAGGGGCCCAGACTTCTATACCCTGAAAGCTATGGTTGGTAGCTCCTGGGGCTCCCAGGATTGGGGGGACAGACAGTCCCCAGGGAAAGGCCCTTTGGGTGAGGAAGGATTCAGTTTTGGGGGGACTCCGTACCATCAGTCCCAGCCAGGTGCCTGGCACAGCCGAGTTTCTAATAAAGGATATTTTGCTGGATGGAGTGTGTCATGTTATTTCTTGTCTTCTCTGTGGGAGGGGAGGGAGAGAGTGGAACTGAAAAGAAACTGCCTAAAAGGGGGAGAAGGTACTTACTAAGTGCTGCTGGGTCTGGGGCTTGGGGGCTTTGGCTGGCTTCATAGCCCTCGCCTTCTATCTTAGAAAGGATACAAAGTATTGATCCCAAGGCAGTGGGGGTTCGGTGACTTGCCCAGCCTAGATTGGAACCCAGGACCTCCCGTCTCTAGGCCTGGCTCTCAATCCTGAGCCACTCAGCTGCCCCCCGCCCCGTGTTTGAGAATGTGCTGGGGAGCCCTGAGCTATGGGCCGGCGGACGCACACTGTGGTGCGGGAAGTGCTCAGAGCTCGTCGTGGTGCCGCGTCAGGTCCTCGCCGTAGTTGGTGGCCTGGCTGCCCACAAACATGTTCCAGTTTCCCAGGATCTCCTGTTTGCTCAGGCGCCCATCCTGTAGGGAGGTTTGGCTGGGCATCAAGCTGGTGCCCGGGGCTCCCCCACCCCTCACCGAAGGACCTCACCTGCGCCTCCCTACCTTGTCGGTGTCACTCTCCTGCAGCAGGTGATTGGCCTCAACCAGCGGCTGGTCCTGGGCTGGGGGCAGCACCCAGTGGCCGACCTCACGCCCATCCAGGTGCCCGTCCCCATTCAGATCCCGGAAGTCTCGGAATTGTTGCCGCTCCGTCTGTACCCAGGCCGGTTCCTCCCCTCCCTCTGGCTCCGGGGAGTACAGGTCCGCTGGGCATGTGGGGAGATGGGCAGAGGAGGTCAGCCTCCCTGCGGCGCAGGGCAGTCCGTCCCGTTCCACTGCTCCCCAAGGTGGCAGCCCCCTCACCTATGTACTCGTCCACTTGCACGTAACCGTCTCCGTTCTTGTCCAAGTCCTCCATGGTCTCCTGGGGGAAGAGAAGGAGCCAGGCTTAGGAGGCCACGGCACACGGGGTCACAGAGTTGGAGCTGCCCTCAGGGATGGAGCCCGAGAAGTGACCTAACTGAACCAGGGCCCCCTGGGAGGAAGGGGAGCTCCCCAGGGAACATCTACCCTCTGAATGCAAGTCTGGCACCCCGGGGGCAGCATGTGGGCCAGAGGGAGAACAAAGGGACCCTCACGGCAATAACAGTGTCTCGCATGTGGGGAAACTCCTCTGGGTGCAGAAAGGCTGTGAACTCCTCCCTGGTGGCGTGCAAGTCCCTGTCTTGGTCAGCCGCCCGGAATCGCCTCTCATCCCGGGCTAGGAGTTTCTTGTAGGTCTCGGCATCTTCCACGTCGGAGAATTCCTCTCCTGGGATGGGGGATGGCAGGAAGGGAACTGAGTCAGGATTCCTGGGATCCCCCCTTGGGAACGCCAACAAGGAACAGCTTGGACTCCATCCTCGGGCCATGGACCCTGCCTAGAGGGGGGCACACAGCCCAGGACAGCTCTGAGGAAAAGGGGGGGGGGGGGCAGCCAGTGCAAGACACCAGGCAGGAGGGACTGAGGCCACAGCTGGGAGAGAGGAGGCAGAAGGAGCCCAGAAGGAGCAGAGGCTGCTTTGGGATCAGGTCAGTACTGCCCGCTCCCACATCCTTGATCATTGGGGGCTTCAGGAGGCGCTAACCTCCCCGTTTTTTATGGAGGAACCTAAGAGTTCCCTTCACCGCGGCCAAAAGGAGGCCGGCCGGCCAGATTTAGCCAGTCAGGAGAATGAGGTTCCAATCCCGCAGGAACACCGGACAGGATGGATAATTGCCTCTCCTGCAAGGGGGCTGTTTGTTGTCATCACTCTGGGGGACCGGGGGAAGGAAGCACTCATCAGGAGACACCCACACCGAGCCCCATTCCGAGAGCCTCAAATGAGATCATGGATGGGACTCGCTTCCATCAAGCCTTGCGGGGCAACTAGGTGGCTCGATGAATTGAGAGCCAGGCCTGGAGAAGGGAAGTCCTGGGTTCAAATCTGGTCTCAGAAATTTCCAAACTGGGTGACCCTGAGCAAGCCCATCGCCTCGCCCCCACCCCTCTTCTGCCTCGGAGCCAATAGTGATTCTAAGACAGGAGGTAAGGGTTTGGAGGAGGTGGCCTTGCAGAGATCCTGCCGTCCTGGCGTGAGGGGCCTCACCAGGCTGGTAGTGACCGTAGGTGACATTGCGCAGCTCCTCCCAGCCCACACGGCCATCGCGGTCTGTGTCGTAGGTATCCCACGCGCTCGTGACCGAGTCTCGGATATGGCGCTGTTGAGTGTGAGCGATCCAAGCCCGAAGTTCCTCCAGGGACACCCAGCCATCCCCATCCCCATCTCGGTCCATTCGGTCTACGATCCGCCTGCAGCAGGGGCGAGGGGGGACCGGGAAAGGGGGGCGCCGTGGTGAGTCCACTAAGGAAGGGCTCGAGCACCCCAAGGTTCCCCGAGGAGACCAAGCAGAGGAGGGAGGGGCCTGGCAGAACCATCTCCCTAGGAGGAGGGATGGAGGCTCCTTGGGGATAAATGGCTGAGCCACGGTCGCTTCCCTGTACCCCCGGCCGAGCGGCCATCCAGCCTTGGAAGGTGCCCACTCCCCCTTTAGACAGCTCTCACTCTTAGCAAGTTTTCCAGACTCGAGGCCTAAATCTGCCTCCATACAGCTGCCGCCCTCCCCGCTGCCCCCTTATTGTTCTTCCCCTCCTTCCCACAGGACAAGCTTTCCAAATTCCTGGAGACAGATCTCAGAGGCTCCCTCCCCTGCCCCCCCCCCCATTTCCCAGCCTTCTCCTCTCTAGGGTAAACATCCCAGGTTTCTCCAACTTCTCCTTCTATGGCCTGAGCGGCTCATTTCCCCACCCCGCCCCCCAGCGGGAGTTTGGACCAGGGCCTGTGTGGGCACACGGGCCTCCTACCCAAGCCGGGCTTTGCTCTCCTCTGGACTGAGCTGGTCAAACTCCCGGGCTGCCTCCCTGCCCAGAAAGGCTTCGTGGTCAAACTGGAAGTCTCCATGGGCGTCGTCATGCTTGGCCTCACTCAGCGGAGCCTGCTGGTGTACCCGGCTGGAGAGGGGGACCCCAGCGTCTGGGGGGGGCTTGCCCCAAGCCCCTTTGCCCGGGCCTAGCCCTAGCAGCAGCAGCAGCGACCACAGCCACGTCATCCCTGGAGGGAAGAGGTCAAGAACGCCTGAGCGTAGAGCTCCAGGCAGGGAGGAGGTGGACCACCGGGGTCCAGAGAGGAAGGGGCCAAGGAGTGGGGCGGGGGCAGGGAAGAGGAAGGGAACAAACCGGGGACCAAAGGGGGAAAGAAATTAGGCAGAAGGGACCGGGTCAGAGACGGGCCATGGGGAGTGCCACAGACAGGAGGTGGAGGAGGATGGGGAGGCCTCGAAGGCCACAGAGAGGGCAGAGAAGCTAGCAAGGGCAGGAGAAGTAACTTAGTGGCTGCGGATGGGATGAGGACAGAGGAAGGGACAGGTGGAAAAGGTGGCCACGGGAGAAGGACCAGGGCTTAGGTCAGAGATAAGGAGATGGAGAAGGGCCTGGGGTGGGGGTGGGGGTGGAAGCACCAAGAAGGAAATACTAGGATGGGGTACGGGCAGCTGGAGGAAGAGCCAGCAACTGGGGAGCCAGAAGAGAGCGAGCAGGGAAGGCTGGGCTGGGCTCTTGGAAAGGGTTGTCCAGAATGAGGCTGGGATGGGCAGAGAGAAAGGAGGATCGGGATAGGGCACCAGGGGTGGGGGGCCCTGGGAGACCTGGAGGAGGTTAGGGTACAGTGGGGTGGACCAAAGAGGGCAGGGAGGGGCTGAGCTAGGACTTGGAGCCAGTACGGGGGCCCATGGCAAGAGGAGGCCTGGAGGAGGGAGGAGGGGGCACTAAGAGGAGCTTCAGAACGGAGCTCAGGGGCACCGTGTGGGGAAGCAGGTCAGGAACACCCAGGGGGGCTGGAAGATAGGTCAGAGGCACAAGCTTAGGGGATGGGCCTGTGGGCATGGAGAATAGCGTGGCATAAAGGACTAGAGGTTTGAGGCTATGGGATGGGGGCTTGGCACAGAGAGGGACAAGAGGGGTGGCCCAGTGACAATAGAGGGTGCCATGGAGAAGATGGAGACCCAGAAAGGGGCTGCAGAATGAGCTGGGGGGTCACAGACATTGTTGGAGCTGGGGCGAGGGGCCCGGAAGTGCTGACGGAGGAGAGACAGAGGGGCTGCAGGACATTCCGAAGAAAGGAACAAGAGGATGGGCTGAGGGCACAGAGACTGGGGTTGGGGGTGCAAGACACAGGGTAGAGCTGCGGACTGGAAAATGGAGGACTGGGGGCACAGAGGGGCCTGGGGGAAGGGCTGGGGGCCAGAGAGAGGATGGTCCCTGGATTGGGGGCACAGAGAGGCCGTGGGGGAGGGTTGGGGCCAGAGAGAGGAGGGATGGGCAGGGGCCCAGAAGGGACTAGAGCCGAGGGCACCGAAGGCTCAGTCAGAGAGGGGCTGCCTGGAGGAGCACTGGACGGGGGTGGGGTGGGGTGCAGGGGCTCCGGTCGGTCCTCACCGCCCCGTCCCGTCCCGTCCCGTCCCGTCCCGTTCTTCAGCGTAGGCTCAGAGGCAGTCCTGCAGCCCGCTCCCTAGCTTCATCCCCAGCCTGAGTCCCCCGTGGCTCCGCCCCCCAACCAATCAAGATGCGCAGGTTCGGGGCGGGGGCGGGGCCTAGCCCTTGCCCGGCGCTCATTGGGCTTCCGACGCCACGTCCGCAGGGGGGGAGCCGAGAAAGGCCGGCAGGAGGGGCGGGGTCCGCGCGGGGCTCCCTCCTCATCCCGAGCGAGCGTGGGCTCGGGGCCCCGAATTCAGGAAACTACAGCTCCCAGCAGCCCGGAGGTCGAGGGTGCAGCTAGGGATCCGGCCCGAGGCGTGTGGGCAGGAATCTTGGGAGCCCCGCTCCCGCCCCGCCCCCCCACAGTCACCGTGGTCAGTGGGTTAGACTCGGGGAAGAACTGACCCTGCAGGGATCCCCTTTCTGGTTCAAGGACCGCCCCCACCCCCACCCCCAACCCAGAATCCAGAAGAGACGGAGACAGCGGAGATCTGGACCCAACATCTTGTTTTGTTTGCGGCCAGGGACAGAGGAGTACACAAACATTTCTATACTGTCAGAGTGAAATCCAGGAGGGCTGCCTGGAATGGGCCAAGGAAAGGGGGGTGGGAGACAGTGTCCTGAGGTCACGCAGCCACCAGCTAGAGCAGCGTTGGGCGCCTGGATCTTAGGAGGGGCTGGAGTCCTGGAGAGGCCCTGGGGCTGAGAGCAGGGCCCCCACATCGTCTCCTGCACGCCCCCGGAAAATCCACGGTGCTAAAATGGGGAACAGAGAGAGAAAAGGAGGAACTGCATGAGGCGCCTCCCAGGCTGGGAGTGTCTCCCCCCTGGGACTGGCTCTCGCTCTCCCGCTAGGCTTCCCTACCTGGCCTTCCTCTCTTCTTCCACATCACTTGGGCCACCACGGCCGCTCCGGCCAGCAAGAGGAGCAAGCAGGCCGCCACGAGGCTGCCTATGAGGGCCAGGGACAGGCCTGATGCCTCTGCGGGGGGACAGCAAAGACTTGGGTCAGCGGGCATCGAGAGTGCCCTGCCAGGGCTGCCCCAAAGACCCCCGGGCTTACCGAAGCGCACAGTGAGGGGGGCGGCCAGGGCCGGGTGCTGGACCTCGCAGCTGTATTGGGCCTCATCCCCCCGGGGGACGAGCAGAGTGGCCTGGGAGTGGAAGGCGCCATCCCCCTCCGGCCACGGCTCCACTCCCTTCTCAGGCCCGGGCACCGGCTTTCCATCCCGCAAGAAGCTCAACTTCACTTCGGGTGGGAAGAAGGAGAAGGCCTGGCAAGTGAGGGTGGACTGGGCGTCCCCTGGCCCCGCATGGCCTCCAACTCGCACCTCGGGGGCCTCTGAGGGAAACGGGCCGAGTCGACGTCACCCCAGGCCCCTCTCGGCCGGCCCTCCCTCCTTCTCCCCAGAGGCCCGCTTCCCTCACACCTTTCCACTGGAAATTGTTCTTGCCATTCTGCAGGTGGCTTTGGAGCTTCTCAGGGCAGGTGGTGAGCAGGAACTGGGCCTCCTTCTCGGCCCGCTGGGTCTCGTTGGCCCAGTGTCTCCTCACGATCTGGGCCCCCTCGCCATTGCCCAACCAATCTCTGGCCACGGGATCAAAGGTCAGGAAGTCCATCCCATCCAGGGCGAATCGAGAAGTGGGATAAGCTGAGTTGTTGGGGTTCAGCTGGCAGCCCACCAAGCCCTGAAAAGTCTGGGCCCCTGGGGGAAGCCCCGATGAGGCAGTGAAGGAGGGAAGCCCCCCTCGTGCCAGGAGCCCCCTCCAGCCCGGCCCGGCCCCCAGGCTCACCCTTGGAGAGCCTCAAGGCTTCCTGCAGCAGCCGCTCTTGGGTCTTCAGGTACCACGTCTCCTTCTCCCAAAACCAGGCTTCCTGGTGCTCCCAGCGCCAGGCCCCCCAGGGCTCGGCGTTGCCCCCTGAGCTGTAGGTCAGGAAGAGCTGGGGTCCCAGCCATCCCGAGGCCCAGAAGCTGGGCGTCCCCTGGGGGGCGGCCGCCACCGCTGTGAGCTGGTAGAACAAGGACGGGGTCCCTGGAGGGCCAAGCACAGGGATGAGGCAGGGGGCGAAGCCAAGGAGAGAGAACAAGGGGCCAAGGGGGAGGGACACTGTGTGCGCCCTGAGCCTTCCAGGCCCACCCACCGGGCACCCCAACCTCCCCAGGCTGTCACCTGCACTCAGCACTCTCAGCAGGGGGAAGAACAGCAACAAGCGGAGGGGGAGACCCTGGGGGCTAGGAGAGGCGCTCCCCATTCCGAGACCTGGAGAGAGAGACTGAGTCACGGGGGACAGGCACTATTGGGACTCCCTGGCCCAGCCTTGGGGCCCAGAGGTGCCAAGCTCCCACCCAGGGCAGGAATCCCAAGCGTCCAGGCCCTCGGGCTGCCCCCTGGGTCTCCCCAAGGCCAGATCCCCCCCTCCCTGGGCGCTCACGCTGGCTGGGGAATCCCGTGACTGGCCCCCACCAGTTCCTCCCCAGCATCCTGCCTGGTCCTCCTGGGCCTAGCCCACCCTGGCTGCTGCTCGCTTCCGCTCGAGCCCGGCTCCATCCAGCTGCTGCCCCTTGTCCCACTTTTCCAGTGGGGCGGGAGGAGACTGGTGAGCCCGCCCTGGGCAGGAGGGGGGCAGCAGGGGCGGGACCTACCCAAGGTCTGGCAGTCCAATTGGCCTCGGAGGCAGGCTGCAGGATCTGGCGGCCTGGGCCTCGGGGAGGGGAGGGGATCCGCCCCATCCATGGCCACTGGGGGGTTCACACTCACAAAAACACCACCGGGGTGGGGCCCAGGGCTGCCTCCTCCTCCAGGGGAGGGACTACGCAGCCCCAGAGGAAACACCTGTGGGGAGGAGACTGGGAAGTCCCAGCTTCCAGGATTCCTCGGCCAGCTGCTTCCCCAAAGTGCTGGCTGGGGTTGGGGGGCCTCCTCTGGGCCCGGGGGGGGGGCTGGGACAGAAAGGGACCCTGTGCCAGGCATCTAGTTAGTGCTTAATAAATGTTGCATGGCAGCTGGGGGCTGCCTGGGGATACAGGAAGTTGTGAGGTCAAATCTGTCCTCTGACCCTTCCCAGCCTCCTGGCTCTGGGCAAGTCAGGTCACTCCGTCGGCCTCAGTTTCCTCATCTGTCAGATGAGCCGCAGAAGAAAATGGCCAACCCCCCCAGGATTCGTGCCCAGGAACCCCAAAGGAGTCAGAGAGAGAGGAGCACCAGCAACGACCACTAAATGTTTTATCCCATGCCCGGCTGGCCGGGCACCCAAGTTTGATCCTCATTTCTATCTGCGCCCTTCCCAGCCCGCCCAGCTCCAGAGCAAATCATTAACAAAATCCATAAAAATACAACCGAACATAGATAATGTGAATGTGGGGTTTTCCGAGTCCGCCAGCTGGGGGAAGAGACCCTCCCAGCTCAGCTTTCCCTAAGAAAGCCGCTGCTCTGCCCCCCTGGCCTCTCCGTCCGGCCCCGCTCCGGCCCTCTTCTGGGTCCCTCGCTGCCCAGTCCCTTGCCACACCTCCATTCCGACCTCCGACCTTCGACCTTCGCCTCGCTGGCATCCATCCCCTTCTCTCCACGCCTCCCCAGACAGCTACGGCACTGGACTTGGAGTCAGGAAGACCTGGGTTCGAATCTAGTGGCAGACACTAACTGGGCGGTCTGCGGTGAATCTCCCAACTTCTGCCTCGGTTTCCTTAACTATAAAACGAGGAGCCTCGATCGGTTGTTTTGAGGATCCGGTGAGATATGCCTGAAAAGTGCTTAGCCTAGTGCCGGGCGCGTAAGAAATACTTGACTCCTTCCTTTCCCATTAGTCCTCTCAGGGGCCTCCATGCTTCCCCCACCCCTCCCACTCCCAAAAGGCTTGTGTGTTGGGGGGGGGATGGACTCCCTCCTCACCTCGGCCTCTCTCAGGATCTTTGCTTTCCTTCGAGACTCGGAGCGAGCTTCAGTTCTCCAGGAGGGCTGGCGGAGGCTCCTAGCTCAGCCCTGAGCCTGCGCCATCTTAGCGGCCTTTCCTAGAAAGCCTCCCGGGGCAGGAAACCCTCTTTGAGAGGACCCAACCCCCTCCTCGGGGACAGCTTCCATCCTGAGGATCCTCTTTGGTGGCTGGGTTTTTGCTTACATCAGGGAGCTTACAGACTTCCACCGTTGCCCCCCTGCTCTCCTCCCCCACCCCGCCCAGGACAAATGGAACAAGATCCTTTTTCCACCCAACAGCCCTTGAAAAAGTCGGGCTCAGCAATTACGGGCCCCCTCGGGCAGTCCCACCCTTGGGCTTCTCCTCCCCAGGGCAGCCTTCTCCGCTGGGGGGGAGGCCCAGCTCGCAGCCACGGCGCCAAGAAGCCGGCGCACGGCCAGTGGCCACATCTGGGCAGACGGGCTAAACCACAAGGAGGGGAAGCGACGGGCCTCGACCCCACTGCTGAGTTCAAGGGCGTCCGGCCCGAGCCTGTGAAGACTGCCCTCGGGAGAGCGGCCACGGGAGAAGGACTTGTTCCAAGAGCCACGAAGGGGGCTGAAACGGGCTGTGGGTGGCTCCGAGCTTGGCCAGACACGGGAGAAGCGAAGAGCGTCCAGCGGCGGCAGCCCGAGCCAGCAGCGGCCCACTCGACGTTGGTCCCACCACTGGCCTTGGATGACTGGAGGAGGGAGAGGCCGAGGAGCAGCCGATGGACGTGCACGTTAAACGGTACCACCGGGGACGGCGGGTGGGTCCTCTTCCAGGACTAAGGACAACAGCCAACCAAGCGAGGTGGCCCGGATCCCAGAATGGGCCGAAAGCACGGCGGGGCGCCCCGGCCGCCCCATGGGAATGTCTCGAGCTTTTCAGTATCCCTCCGAAGCCACAGTGCCCAGAAATGAGCACAGCGGGGTCCTCCAGGAAGTCTGCTGAGGAGAGAGCAGGGCAGCCCCAGAAACCCTCACCCTTCTCAGCTACCATATTCCGGAGGGATATCGAGGCTGCGGTCCACTAGGACCCCAGATCTTTTTGGATATGACCTGCTCCCTAGCCTCTCGGATCTTGTACTTGGAAAAGTGGAGCTTTTATTTATTTGTTGATATTATTTTTTAAACCCTCACCTTCCATCTTAGAATCAATACTCTGTATTGGCTCCCAGGCAGAAGAGCGGTAAGGGCTAGGCAATGGGAGTTAAGTGACTTGTCCAGGGTCACACAGCTGGGAAGTGTCTGAGGTCAGATTTGAACCCAGGACCTCTCATCTCTAGTCCTGGCTCTCCATCCACTGAGCTACCCAGCTGCCCCCAGAAAGTAGAATCTCTATTTATTTTAACCCTTACCTTCCGTCTTAGAACCAATACTGTGTATTGGTTCCAAGACAGAAGAGTGGTCAGGGTAGGCAATAGGGGTCAAGTAACTTGCCCAGGGTCACACAGCTAGGACATGCCTGAGGCCAGATTTGGACCCAAGACCTCCCCTCTCTAGGACTGGCTCTCCATCCACTGAGCTACCCAGCTGCCCCCAGAAAGTGAAATTTTTAAAGGAAGGGCAAGACTTTAAGTTGACCTGGTTGAATTTTGATAATCTCTCTGATGTAGGTGCTCTATGCAGAAGTGCAGAGTGAAACATACCCATGTCTTCTCATCTTCCATCCATGCCCTTTGGTACCAAGGTTCCACCCACCATTCTGAACAACTTCCTCTATCTCTCTGAAAAATGCTCAGACACAAATCTGGCCTCAGATCTTAACTAGCTAGGTGACCCTGGGCAAGTCACTAAACCCCATGGCCTAGCCCCTACTGCTCTTCTGCCTTGGAACCAATACACAGTATCAAGTCCAAGATGAAGGGTAAGGGGTTTTGTAAGAAATACTTGGACACTAATAGCAAACCTGGATTCTCCATCAGTTATCAGCCTTTAGTCCATATCCTTTTCCCGGCACATACATTCTCATGGCATACATTACTATGCTATTTTCCTGTGTCATTTCTCCTTAGTGGTGTTTCTCCATGATCACCCCTACCATGAACAATAATTACTGAAAAAAATGTATAGGGTTGCCCATCCACACAGGAAAAACCAAGTGGATGAAAAATGCCTATTGTAGGCAATTTTCAGATAAAGAAATCAAAACTATCAATAAGCACATGAGAAAGTGTTCTAAATCTCTAATAATTAGAGAAACACAAATCAAAACAACTCTGAGGTACCACCTCACACCTAGCAGATTGCCTAAAATGATAGCAGGGGAGAGTAATGAATGTTGGAGGGGATGTGGCAAAATTGGGACATTAATGCATTGCTGGTGTTGTGAATTGATCCTACCATTCTGGATGGCAATTTGGAACTATGCTCAAAGGGCTATAAAAGAATGCCTACCCTTTGATCCAGCCATAGCACTGCTGGGTTTATATCCCAAAGAGATAATAAGGAAAAAGACTTGTACAAAAATATTTATAGCCGCACTCTTTGTGGTGGCAAAAAATTGAAAAATGAGGGAATGTCCTTCGATTGGGGAATGGCTGAACAAACTGTGGTATATACTGGTAATGGAATACTATTGTGCTCAAAGGAATAATAAACTGGAGGAATTCCATGTGAACTGGAATGACCTCCAGGAACTGATGCAGAGTGAAAGGAGCAGATCCAGGAGAACATTGTACACAGAGACTGATACACTGTGGTACAGTTAAATGTAACTGACTTCTCTACTAGCAGCAATGCAAGGATCCAGAGCAAGGCTGAGGGACTTATGAGGAAGAAAACTAGTCACATTCAGAGGAAGAACTGTGGGAGGAGAAACACAGAAGAAAAACAATTGCTTGAACACATGGGCTGATGGGGATATTACTGGGGATGTAGACATTAAATGATAACTCTAGTCCAACTATCAATAATATAGAATTAGGTCTTGATCAATGATACACGTAAAACCCAGTGGAAATGTATGTTGGCCATGGTGGGGGAGGGTGTGGGAGTTTGGAGGAGAGGGAAAGAACATGAAATATGTTACTATGGGGAAATATTCAAAATTAAAATTAAAAAATGCCTATTGTGCAAACTAAGATACATTTTTGATGGACAGTACATAGTGTTCATTTATATTCTTATGACAGGACATAACTAAACTCGGTCCAGAATGGAATAAGAGGAAGAGAGAGCTTTTGGTTCTCCTTTGAAAAATTACATCATGTTTCTTAAGACAAAATAGGGTTAGTTTGGCACTGAAACTTTTAATTTTTATTGATGACACTTGCCCCTACAGCATCCTTGCCCCATTGGTGAGTTCTTCCCAGATCCTCCATTTTGAGGACGGGCCCAGAATAACCATATTTCATTCTCTGGACCATTCCATTCCTCCAGCATCTCCCCTTCCTCCCCCTTTTTTTTTTTTAAGATTTTTTTTTTTAAACCCTTGTACTTCGGTGTATTGTCTCATAGGTGGAAGATTGGTAAGGGTGGGCAATGGGGGTCAAGTGACTTGCCCAGGATCACATAGCTGGGAAGTGGCTGAGGCCGGGTTTGAACCTAGGACCTCCTGTCTCTAGGTCTGGCTCTCACTCCACTGAGCTACCCAGCTGCCCCTCCTTCCTCCCCTTTTAATAGCCTATCTCTGTCTTGTCTTCCTCCATTAGAATATAAGCTCTGAGAACAGCTAGGTGGTTCAGGGGACAGAGAAACCAGGCCTGGAGGTGGAAGATCCTGGGTTCAAGTATGACCTCAGACACTTCCTAGCTGTGTGACTCTGGGCAAGTCATTTAACTCCCATTGCCTATCCTCTACCACTCATCTGCCCTAGAACCAATACTGGGTTTGATCCTAAGAGAGAAGATAAGGGATTAAAAAAAAAAAATACAAACCCCCTTGGAGTAAGAGACTGATTTTTGGTTTCTCTACCACAGTCATTTCTTGATCTCTGTCCCTTCATTGAACACCACCCCCAGATCTTGTGATAAATGAAAACTATTCAGCAGAAGTGACCTAGAGAGAGAGCATCTGCTCATGCATGCAACCTTCAACATCCACCACCTCCAACCACCCTGAGTGGAAAACACCCTCTGTGGTCTGCTTCAGTGCATTGTTTTCATTTATATTGTTAAAATTGAGAAGGTGCAATGTAAGCTAAGTGTATGGGGTTGTTGCAGAAACAATAGCAGCCCATACCTGGATCCTTTCTGCAGCCTACTGCTAGGCAGGATGTCACTGAATTAATTATCCAGCAAGGGAGTAGGGTATCTTTTGCCCACCAGGTGGCGCTACACTCAAGCCACAAGCCTAGGGGTTTCATCAGACATCCTATGGGTTTCTCAATGGTTGTATTATCTCTGCTGCAAAAAGATCTTGCCTGCTAACTCATAGGCTGCTTTCTCCACCTCCTACTGCCTTGGACTCCTGAGGTGACCTGACCGGATTCAAAATTTAATATAGAGAAAAGGAAATCACTCTAAAAGATGGGAATAGGAACATATCAACAAAACTGTCAGTATCTGCCCTCCCTGCATATTTGGGAACTCTTGTGCTCTCAATCACAAGTTATAATAGCAAAAGTATTGATTCTCGAGTCAGAAGATATGGGTTCAAATCCTGACCCTGCCACTTACTAGCAGTATGGCCTTGGAGAAGTCTTTAGCAGGTAGATAATATAAACAAGCATTTATTAAGTGCCAGACACTGGACTAGGTGCTAGGTATACAAATGCAAGTAAAAACAAAACGAAACAATAAGTCCTTGCCCTCAAGGAGCTTACATTCTAAAGGGGCACGATAAAACCCAGGGGGAGCCCAGAAAAGGTACCCACATGGTAGAAGAGTGGAGACATTCAGAAGCACAGCTGGGAGGGGATGAAAGTTCCTGGACTCTATGGTCCCTTCCAGCATCATTACAAATCCCTCAGTGATGAGATTCAGCAATCTGTACCTGATTCAGGGAAACACAGTAAAGGGATGATCTAGGAAGGACCAGAATGAAGGCTTAGATTAAACAGAAACTCAAGGAAAGGCTTTCCTGGCACTGCCCCACCCAGACTGACTGCCAACAATGGAAGCTGCTTGGGCTTTGGAATGGGCCTCCCAGTCCAATGCAATCCATTTTCCTGGGAAAGCCAGTTTGCCACCTGATCCCATCCCGCTCTCTGATGCCCCCACTGCCCTGGTCTTGGGGATCTATCCCTCTTGCCACTTCACTGCGTGCCCAGCTTGGGTGGCCATCAACCCAGCAGTGGCACAGAAATGGTGGCCAAAATGCCAAGTCTGTGCCCCCGCCACCCTCTGCTCCCCTGCCCTTTGCAGCTTGTTCTGCCTTCTCTGCTCTGCCTCAGGCCCAACGAGTGTTCTCACGCTTCTCTGAACTCCTCCACTCCGTGGGCTTGTCCAAGAGCCTCTCTCCTGGCCACCGATATCTCAGAGGAGAAGGGAGCCAGCCTGACACCTCGGCCTGGGCTAGGGTGACCTGGGAAAGTCGGGGAACCTCTCGGAGCTCCAGACGTCTGTCAGAGAGCCCCTACACCAATCAGAATTGGGAGAGTTGGGGGGCAGCTGGGTAGCTCAGTGAATTGAGAGTCAGGCCTAGAGACAGGAGGTCCTGGGTTCAAATCCGGCCTCCGACACTTCCCAGCTGTGTGACCCTGGACAAGTCACTTGACCCCCATTGCCTACCCTTACCATTCTTCCACCTATAAGTAAATATACAGAAGTTAAGGGTTTAAAATTTAAAAAAAGTAAAAAAAAAGAATTGGGAGAGTTGGGGCACGCACAGGGGAAGAAGCTTCTAGAACCATCTCTGACTCAACGTGTCCAAAACAGAGATGGTCCCATTTCTCCTCCTTCTCCTCCAGATAGTCTGAAGTTATCCGTACTGCCAGTTATCCAAGCCGATGACCCTGACCTTGTCCTGGGCTCCTTCTCCCTTCTGCCTCTATGCAATCAATCTCCACATTCCCACATATCAGGGCATTACCAAGAACCTCCTCTTAAAAAAAAAATTAAATGGGGCAGCTGGATGGTTCAGTGGCCTGAGAGCATGTGGCCTCAGGCACTTCCTAGCTGGGTGATCCTGGACAAGTCCCTTCACCCCCATTGCCCAGCCCTGCCCACTCTTCTGCCTTGGAACCAATACTTGGCATGATTCTAAGATGGAAGGTGAGGGATGTACTTTGTTTTGCTATCACCTTTATGTCTAAATCTGACTGTCTTCCACCCCCCCGCCTCTAACCACTGAGCTACACCCTTGCAAAGAGTAAAAGAGGGGGAAAAAGGCAATTCAACCAAACTCATCAGCCTCCAGGTGTGACAGCCACCCACACCCATAGTCCTTTGCTTCTGCCTGCTCTTAACTTCTTTGTTGGGTGTTATTTTGGGGCACATTCACCTGGCTTCTGGGGGTGCTCCCTCTTTCTCAGGGCCACTGAGCCTTCCCACCTTTGCCCTCTTCAGCGGCAGTCAGGTTCCATCACCTTGACGGGCCGAGATCTGTTCCATCGTTTTCCAGGGGCTGGGCGGCTCCTTGGTTTTCATTTCTCCGACACCACAAACCGGGCCACGGGAATATTTGGGTGGTCCAGAAGGCCTTTCTGCCCTTACTCTCTCTGGGGTATACGTGGCAGGTTCTAGGATCGCTAGAGCCAGGCTTATGGGAAATGTAGTCATTTTTAGAAGCTGCTTTCCTCAAGGGGTTCTTGCAAGGGTCTACAGAGATAATAAGCGCTCAGCACAGTGCCTGGTACAAAGTACTCTGTCAGCGTTAGCTGTTTATCATTGGGCAGCTGGGTGGTGCAGTAGATAGAGCACAGAGCCTGGAGTCAGGAAGACTCGTCTTTTTGAGTTCCAATCTGACTTCAGACATTTCACCCTGTTTGCCTCAGTTTCCTTATGTGTCCAATGAGCTAGAGAAGGACGTGGCCATCTAAGCTAGTATCTCAGCCCAGAAAACCCCAGAGGGGTCATGAATTGGCCCCACTAAAGGACGATTCCCATCCTTATTGGCCCGCCGTGTCTAGGCCTCCCTTATCTACTCCCTCCCCTGCCTGGCTTCCCTCGAAGCCTTTCCCAGGCCTTGATCTTCATGCCCAGCCCGGGGAGCTGTGGGGAGCTGTGGGTGTGCTATGCTCTCTCCTCCTCCAAGGGACCAGAAGCTTCCTGAGGGCAGGGGCCCTTTTCTTCCCTTCCTCGCCACAGGGCCTTGATGCCCAGCATGAGCTCCATCCACAGTAAATTCGCCCCCAGGAATGGCTCCCTTCCAGGTACCCGGACTTGGCCAGGGACGCAGAGGTAGAGAATAGCTGGTGCACTTGCCCAAGCTCGCCCAGCCAGTCCTTCCTTCCAAAAAGTCCAGTCAGAGGATCACTGAATGGAGAGGTCAGCACCCAGAAGGTCGGCCTGGCACCAATGAAGCCACGGCCCGCATCTCTTTCCCTGGATCCACCCAGCCCCCTTGCCAGCTGGGCATCTCTGCCCTTCCTGAGCTCTCCAGTTCCCTTCCTGGCATTGAGGGGAAGCAGGAGACAGCCAGCGGCTCACCACTGGCTAGTGGATGGACAACATCGAGGGCCACAGCTGCCCAGGGAGGTCCCTAAGCAGGCCTGACCTCTCCAGGGCCCAAACAGTAGCCACCTCTCTCTAGTGACCCAGTGAGAATGACAGCTACCACGTAGAGAGCATCAGTCATGGCTTTTTGTCCTCAAAACCACCCCAGGGAGGCAGGGGCTAGTAGCTTCTCCCCCATTTTACAGATGAGGAAATTGAGGCTGACATCTTAAGTGACTTGTCCAGCCACATGGCTAGTAAGTGTGAGAAGCTGAATTTGAACTCTGGGTCAGAGGCAGCAAAGTGGAACGGAGATAGAGCAAAAGCTCTGTGATCCTGCACAAGTCTCAATCCTGTTTGCCTCAGTTTCCTCATCTGCAAAATGGAGAAGTAAATAAACCACTCCAGTATCTTTGCCAAGAAAATCCCCAAATGAGGGCACGAAGTCAGATGTAACCTTTGGGTTCCGTCCCATGACCACTTATTACAACCCAAGGAAGCACCCCCAAGCTCTGTGGTGAGGGCAGAGGAAAGGCACACTGGCTCTGTGCCAGGCCCTGGGCAAGGGGATATTGTGGGAGGGCACCGTGACACCGAGGGGTGTTAAGAGACCAGAATTGGGGGTGAGCAGCAGGGAGGGAAGACCTCTGCTCGGTGCCCCACTCAGGAGTGCTAGGAGGCTGGCCAGCCAGATCAGGTCCACTTTCCCTGGGACTCCTCAGGGTCTTGTCCTAAAGGTCCCCCCTTCTTCACACCTCTCAGGCCAAGGTGGCCCCAAGGGTGGGGTCCTCCCACCCCACCCCCTACATCCTGAGCTGTTTTGGGGAGGTGGTGAAGGGTGGGGTGTGGGCAAGGAGCACTTCCTGTGGCTCCCCAGGCTTTGATGTGGCCCCTTAGCTTCCTCTCACAGGAACCTGCCACACCCCCACCCTGGGTGGGGGTGGCAGCGGATTGGTGGGGGGCCAGCTTAAAGGTGCTCAGGGGGCCAGTGGCAGCAAGAACCCAGCCTGCCTCTGCCTGATCCCTCCCGGGGCCCCTTCTCCCAACCCTCGTACCAGAGTCCATCAGAGACCCGGTACGGGCTGTGGGGGATGGGGAGTCGGGGCTGAGCCATCTGACCCAGGTCCTGTGATGCCACCTGCTCTGCCAGCACCGACCCCGAACATCCTCTCTGCGTGGGCCCCTCCTGGTCTGCAGGCGCCTGAACACAGCCTATCCTGGCTGCTGTGAGATGGGGCTGTGGGGGGGACCCAGCCAGGGCTCTTGTGTCCCAGATGCTCATCCCTCTGCCCATCAGGGTGGTCAGCCCCCGGCCTGAAGGTTGGTTCTCAGTGTGAGGGGGGGGTTTGGGAGGAGGTGGTGAGGGCACCCAGGTGGGATGGGGGGGTGCCCCAGGGCCTAGGGGGGTTCCACACAGCACACAGACACCATGGCTAGGGGGAAGGACACCTTTATTAGCAGACTGGAGGGTCAGGGCACACTCTGTGCCGATGTGCCCACCTGCCCGCCGCGGGGAAGGGCTCAGAACTTCTGGAACTGCTTCTTGGTCCCTGCTGCCTTGGTGACCTTCAGCACGTTGAACCTCACAGTCTTGCTGAGAGGCCGGCACTCGCCCACAGTGACGATGTCTCCAATCTGGACATCTCTGGGGGCACAGACAGAGGCTGGTCAGAGAGATGGTGCCTGACCCCCTTCAACCCAAAAGGAGAAACTGAGGCTGAAAGAGAAAGGCAACTACGGGGGCCAAACATTGTGGCAGACCTCTTTTCTAGAATAATTTGGGTAAATCAAAGCTCAGGAAAAGAAAGGACTGTGTACAGCCACTCTCATTTAGTCAGGGTAGGATTAGAACCCAGGGCACCCAGCTAGTGACCCAGAGGGCTGAGCTTCCAGGGAAAGTTTCTGAAAACCTTGTAGTTCCTCCCCCACCCAGGTGCTGGTGTGACCTTGGACCAGTCCAGGCCCTCCCCCAAACCCTCACCTTCCACCTTAGATCAATACTGTGTATTGGCTCCAGGCAGAACAGGGTTGAAGGCTAGGCAATGGGGATTAAGTGACTCCAGGGGAAGTGTCTGAAACCACATTTGAACCCAAGACCTCTGCCTCTGGCTCTCATTCCTGTCAAACTGGCCTGGTCATCCCGTGGAGCTTCTCCAGCCTCCACACCTTTGTAGAAGCCCCGAGCACTCTGCCCAAGAATCCCCGGCTTATCCCGGGGCTCAGCTCTCACCGGAAGCAGGGGGACAGATGCACGGACATGTTCTTGTGGCGCTTCTCAAAGCGGTTGTACTTGCGGATGTAGTGCAGGTAGTCTCGGCGGATGACGATGGTCCTCTGCATCTTCATCTTGGTCACCACACCTGGGGGGGAGGGGAGGGGAGAGGTGAGGGGGAGCTGCAGGATGGGGGCGGGCCAGGACGGCTGCCCCCTTCCCCTTTTCCTGCCCCCACTCACCAGACA
>NC_058132.1:8523704-8595788 GCF_016433145.1 Gracilinanus agilis | reverse complement strand
CCCCCTTTTCCTGCCCCCACTCACCAGACAGAATCCTGCCGCGGATGGACACGTTCCCGGTGAAGGGGCACTTCTTGTCGATGTAGGTGCCCTCGATGGCCTGGGGGGGACAGGAGGCATCAGCGGGGGGAGGGGCGAGGGAAGGGGGGAGGGGGTGAGGAGATCAGCCCGGGGAGGGGGCCCTCACCTCCTTGGGTGTCTTAAAGCCCAGACCGATGTTCTTGTAGTAGCGGGGCAGCTTCTCCTTGGCCGTGTCCCCCAGCAGCACCCGCTTCTTGTTCTGGAAGATGGTCGGCTGCTTCTGGTAGGCACGCTCTGTCTGCCGGGTGGAAAGCACATTTTGGGTCTCAGCCGCGGAGCACACTTACACGGTAGCCGGCTCTGCCCGCGGACGCGGCTCCGGGGACAGAGACTGACCCCATCCCCGACCCCCTGGGACCCTGCTGCCACGTGTGTGGGGGAGGCTAAGAGGAGAATTCTTCCTTCACCCTGGAGCTCCGAGCCCGCGCATGCGCGTACCTGGATGTCCGCCATGGCGCCGCTCCGATCGGCTCTCGCACTCCTCACTCAAGCGGCCGGACGGGAAAAGGCCGAAGAGACGCAGCCAGGGGCTCCTTAAACACGAGGCGAGGGCCGCGCAGGAAGTGACGCGTTGCGCCGGCGCTGGCAGGCGGAGACCAAGAGTAGCGCCGGGCGGGACTTCCGAGCAGGAGAGGGGAGGGAAGGAGGCTTTTCCCCCGTGGGCGGGACTTCCGGCGGGACGCAGGACCTCCGCCAATCAGGGCACGGACGTCAGGGACTAGCCGGGTGGTTGCTATGATGGGGGACTTCAGTAAGGGTTATCTCTTGGGCTGGGGGAAGAAAGGGAAAGGGGCCACAGTTTACACACACGGACATAAACTAATCCCATTTTACAGATAAGGAGGCCGAGGCAGAAGTTGAGGGACCTGCCCAGGGCCCCAGCCAGAATGGGTCTGATCTAGATTTGAACTCGGGTCTTCCTGCCTGGATACCTAAATTGAGAGCCTTGTTTCCTTCCAAGGGAGAGTGGGCAGAGAGGAGACAGCAGGGAGACCCCGGGCTGGCGCTGCCCCTCGGAAAGGCACCCGGGTTCAAATTCAGGCTCTGATAGTGCTTAGCTCTGTGACCCAGAGAGAATCATGGAACCCCCCCCCCCCCATCCTTGTCTGTAAAATGGGGTAGCAAAGCTGCTGGCCTCCCGGGGAAGTTAGGAGGATCCCATGAGATTTCCTGGAAAATTACACCACCTCCTGCGGCCCGCTCAGTCAGTACTCCTCACTCTCCCTCAGCCCCGAGGCCAAAGCCCTGCCAAAGCCCACTCAGGCCCCCTCCCCACCTAGATTGGGAGGCAACCTGCCGCTGGCCCCACCCCTCCAGACCTTTATGCAGGTCTGATGGCTGCCCCCTCCCTCACTAAACTAGTAGCTCCCCACGGGCGCCTCTTCTAACCCTTACCTTCAGTCTACTTCCGAGGGAGAGGAGCGCTAAGGGTTGGGCAATGATAGTAAGTGACTTGCCCAGGGTTCCACAGCTAAGTGTCTGAGGATAGATTTGAACCCAAGACCTCTCGACTCTAAGCCCGACTTCCCCCATGCCCTCTTGGATCCCCTGCTAATGGCCGCCACCTGGCAGCTGAGCTTTTGCTCTGCAGTCCCCCCTGCCCGTGAGCTCTCATTTCCTCTGCCTCCCCCCCCCCCCCAGGTTTCCTGGCCTCCCTCAAGTACCAGAAAAAAACTCCTACTTTGTCCTGGAAGCCCTTAGCAAGTCATAACTTGTTTGTCCCCTAGCCTGGGAGCTCTTTTGAGGCCAGGATCTGCCTTTTGCCCCTCGATTTCCAGGGCACTTAGAAAGGTGCCTAGCACAGAGTTCCAGCTCAATAAACATTTCTGGAGTGCCAAGAGCAGCCTGTGTTGAGTGAATGTTGGGAGCCTCCAGAAAGGCTCTGAAAGGGGTTCCAACTGCTGGCTGAAGTCAGAAGCCAGACTGCCTAGAAATGAGGGAGGGGAAATGGCAGCAGAAGGCAGAGCTTTCCTGGTCATTCGGCTCTGAAAGGAAGGAGCCACATCTGTGTTTATTGGCAGAGGAAGGCCCCAGTAGCCAGGGAGAAAAGTGAGATCATTGTCTCTCCCTCCTTCAGTAGTCTAGGGCCTGGCTCAGTCTTCCGGTCCAGCTCTCATGCTGAGGGGCAAACCATACAAACTGCTGCTCCCTCGGCCAGGCAGCTTTGCTCAGGCTCTGGCACTCCCTGCTTGCCACACTTCTTTGGGGCCCTCATTGATGTCCCCAATCCCTCCCTGTTCATAATCAACCCTCAGCAAACTTTCAAGCCGGCTACCCACTGTCCTGTGGCCAGCCAACCCCAACACTAATTACTCACATCCATCCCTGACCTCTTCAGCAGTGGCTCCCCCTTCCCACAATCTCAAGATGGGCTGGCCCTTCTCCCTGCCCAGAACAGGCCTTGCCTGCATCCATCCCCTTCCTCTCCATCTGTCCAAGGATGCCAGTAGTCCACTAACACTACCTCCACATTTTCTTCTCCCATCTCCTGATGACCTCCTGCCACCAGGTTACTTAAAACTTCCCTCAACTGAAAACTGCTCAGCTATGTCCAACTGGAACCCCACTTGGCTGCTACACCATGTCCTCATTTGACAGCTAAGGAAACTGAGACAAAATTAAATGACAGCTAATAGAAGCCAGATTTGAAATCAGGTGGTCTTCCTGAGCCCAAGCCAGGTGCTGCTCTAAGTCAGAAGTTAACAAAGACCATCCATGAGTGCTAAGTGCCAGCTCCTATTCCACCTCCTGCATCTTGGGGTCCCATCCCTATCCCCATGATTTTGTGTTCATCCTCAAGCACTTTGCTATTTCTATAGATTGATGGATCCAGGGCCTTCCTTACCCCAGCCTCTTATCAGCTGCCAGTTCATGACTTCTAACTCCAGGCAACCCTACCCCCCCAAGATTGGTGCCATTCCAGTGTGGAGGGCCCAGAGCAGAATGCAGTAACCAGTGGTCTCAGGGTCACTCTCCTCTCCCTATGTCTCCAGCCAGGCCAATAGCTCCTTCCCTCAGACTCCCATTTGTCCCCAGATATTCTTCCCCTTAAGAACCGATAAAACCCTGTGAACCCTGGCCCTGAACCAACTCCAGAGGCTCCTGGTTGCCCTTCTTTCTACAACCTGCCCCCTGGCCATCTCTCCAGAATGAACTGACCTGGACCACCAGGGTTCTTTCAGGGAATTAGCCTGAAGGGTGCCCTTTAAAGAGGTGACTACTTTCCCAATTCCCTTTGCCAGTGGCCTCCCCCCAGGTGCTTGCTTTCCTTCCTTTTTGAAGGCAGACTAATGGAGTGCTTCATGTTTGTACCCTACAGCTGGGGAGAAGCTGCTCCCACCGTGCCAGTAGTAAGGGCAGGGTGGGCCTTGTCAGGAAGCTCACCAAAACGCAGCAGCTAATGAGGGGGCCCAGAGCACCTAAATGAGCCAGCTTCCAGGAATGAGCAAATGAGCAGGGACACAATCGGGGGCCTGGCTTGTCTGCATTAGCCAGAAGGGGAGGAGGATGAGGATTCCAGAGATCAGGCAGCAGATTTTGTGGAAACCAAGAGTCTGAGATACAAATTTACAGTGTAACTAGGGCTTTGTGAAGACCCATGAGGAGGAAACGGGCAACACTGGGCCCTTTTAACCAAAATATGCTTTAGAAGATTCAATGTTTTATTTATTAAGCACCTAGGCTGTAGGTACAAAGCAGCACCATAAACAAGCTGTCCTCAAAGGTTTTTTGGAGCCCCAGAAGGATGAGGATCTTTCCTCTCTTCCCCCTCCAAAGAAAGTTCCTTTCCAAAATCCCAGGGGTCTCTCATCACAAGCTTGGAGCTATAGACCCATCTAGTCTAGCCCCTCTCTACGGCCTTCCCAATGGTCCACTTTATCCCAGGAGGGGAAGCCACTCCTTCCCAGAGGCAGGAATCCCAACCTCCAAGCTGAGTGAAGGACACGCCTATAGCATTTGAAAGTCCTTCCCAGGCCCTGCCGAATCTGGAGGGGCCCACAAGAGGGCTCCCTGGAGACGCTGGTGTCTGGAGGAGACAGAAGGACCCAGGAGTCCAGTGGCCAGGAGAGCATAGACTTTATTGGACTCACACCAGCAGCCCGTGCTTCTTCAGCACTTTTGTATATTTGTGGATTTTGCCTTCCACATTCTTCTCTGCTTGCTTGCGTAGTTTCTGTGGGAGAAAGAACACAAGCTGTGATTGCAATTCAGGGAAACAGGCAGAAGAGAGCCAGGGCCCCCTTTCCCCCCCCATTCCTTCTGGCATCAGCTGAGCCTTGTGGCTTTGTCGGCAGTACCCTTAGGCATCCGAAGACCATCGTGATGACAAACATCATTTGCCAGGTGCTGCCCCCCCCCACACCCCCAGGACCCAGATCTCACCGTGAGCTTCTTCTTCTTTCTATAGTGAATCTTGGCTTTCTCCTTCCTCTTTTCTTCCAATGTAGCAGTCACTGCCTGATACTTCCAGCCAACCTCATGAGCTAGGCGCCCCAGATAGGCAAACTGTGACATGGGGAACAGATTAAAGACTTTTACCCCAAATAAACTTTCTTTTCCCCCCAAAGGACAGGGTTCCAGGAACTTCTCAGGATCTTTGGTTCTGAAAGGAGCCCTCAGAGACCTCTCACCAGGAAAGAAATTTTCTTTCTTCTTGGACTTATAACCTTGGCACAGCCCCCAGCCCCCTTACCCAAGCTAGTCCCTTATTGATACTTACCTTTCTAGTTGGCTTCAGTCGGACAACTTTGAGAGCAGCTGGGACAACCATGCGCTTCCGCTAAAATGGAAAAGGAACCTATTAGTGGGAGATGGCAGACACTAGGGATGCTGGGAGAGATGGGAAGGAGACAGAATGCCAGTGCTGCAGTTGAGGATAGGACACAAGAGCAGTGGGCAAACCTGCCTCCTCCTAGGGATCTAGTAGAAAGCGTCTCAGACAACAATGTTTTCTCAGAAAGACGTCAAACAATGTAGGTAAAAGAGACATCACTGACGCCAGGGCCAAGGCCCCTCTGGGATGGGCTCACCTTGTCATAGGGGGGAGGGATGCCATCAAACACCTTGAGGCGCTCCAGGGCAGCCTGCCCTCGCTTGGTCTTATGGGGAAGCATCCCTAGGAACAAGAAGTCATGTTCAAAGACAAGCCTACCACTCTGTTCCAGGCCCTTCTTAGAATGTGCCCTGAGATCTCAGATGGAGGTGCATGGAGCTTTTCATCTCATGGTCGGTAAACTCGAACATGCTTTGGTAAGCGTTATCATCACAGTCTCAGGTTCCAGGTCTCCAGATTGGGGGGGAGGGGGTTCCTCACCTCTCACAGTCCTCCAGAAAATGCGGCTGGGGGCTCTGAAGTGGTAGGGACCTCGAGAAGGATTAGTGTTCATTCGCTTCCGGAGGAAGGCCAGGTACTTCACTGGAAAACAAGAAAGGCGTCTCAGGGGGCTTGGATCAGTGCGCTACCCACGGGGCTTCGGCCCCAGTCAACGGAAGGCATCAGCTAAGCCTTGAGGCAGATCAGCAGTGACCCCGAAGAGGAGCCTCTGAAGACCATCGTGAGAAAAGCCATCACATGCCGCCCCCCTCCAAACTGGTACTAGTTCACTGTAAAATTTGTCCGAACTCACATTTATTCCTGTAAAAATTGCCGGAAATGTTGATGCCCTCGCAGCGGACCACCACCACCTTGCGGCCTGGAGGGGATAAAGGGTAGGGGTCAGCGATGCGGGGTGGGGGGGGAGCGGGAAGGATGGGGAGGAGGGTTTGGGTCCCCAGGGGGGGCCACACCGGGCCTCAGAGCGGTGCATGGTTTGGTCTCATGGTCGCGAGACTCGAACGAAAGATGGTGAAGGTTCCTCGTCACTGGCCCGGCAGCCCTCTTACCGAGCCCACGTGGGCACTTACCCAGGAGGACTTGCTTGGCCACGATGGCCGCCAAGCGGCCCAGCAGATGACCCCGCCCGTCGATCACCAGCACCTGAAGCCCAGCAGAAAGACGAGGGATCAAGACCGGTTTGAGACCCCGGGCCACGTGACCCGGCCCCTCCATCCCGGGAGCCTTGCTCTTGCTCTCTCAGCCCAAACCCCGCTGCTCCCCATTGCCGGCAAGCCCGAGCACAGCCCTGCGGGGCCACACTGCTGCTAGCCGAAGCTGCAGAGGAACAAGGGATCGCCGCGAGGTAGGAGCACTAACCTGACCGTCCGCCATGGCCGCCGCCACCCGGGAAAAGAAGGACGGGCTGCAGCTCGGGGTCTCCTTATCCACCTCGCAGGGGCGCCGGAACTGACGCGAGGCAGCCGCGGCTCCCTATAGGTGGAGAAGCCTCTCGCTCCGCCCCTCCAGGACAGGATTCGACGCAGGCTAAGCGGCAGTGAAGCGCTGGAGTTTGGCGCAGACGCAAAGGCAGACGTTTCAGACTAGGCTGACTCTTGGACCTCCGATGGGGCGGGGCCCCAGACTGTCACGTGGTCCTGCAGGCTTACACGTCCGTAAGGGGCTGTTTCCGCGCGAGCTCCAGCCATCTTTGTGAGGGGCGGTCGGCCATCCGCAGCGTCTGTGATCGCTACGGGCCGGCGACTTTGCTTCCCCGCTCCCTTTCCAGCCCCTCCCACTCAGCCCTTTAGCTCAGCGTTCTAAGCCGCCCACAGGCCGACCACCGAGCTCTGATGGCCTGGTTACCAGCGGTGGGCCGTGAGTGTGGACGAGTTACCTCTCCCTCCCACGGGCCTCAGTTTCCCCGTCTCCATTTTGCAAGGGATGTATGGTTCTCTCCAAACTCTTCCAGACTTTTTGTGGGGCCTGCCTGGCCAAGCCTCCTCTGCTGGAGCCCTCCCGTACCCGGGAGCTCATTACCTGTCCCCAGGGCCAGGCTCTTCTCCTCGAGCCACAGCGCAGGTGCAGGGCTAGGCTGCTGGCCCCCTCCCAGCCCCGGGCCTTTTCCGACCCCGACCAAACACCCCCTCCAGCCCTACTTCTTCCTAGGGGTGTGTCGCACCCCCCCGTAGCCCCGCCCCCCTCCACAGATTCCACCCAACGAAAGATATTGGAAAATGTTTTATATACATCCTCTGGGCTGGCTCTGGGGGGCGCAGGGGACCCTGCCAGCACCCCCTTTCTGGAGGACAGAGAAGGGGCAGGAGGTGCCCGTTGGCAGGGGCACCAGAGTCCCGGGAGGAGAGGCACTCGGGCTTGCAAGAGATGCCGCTGCTGCTGGTCTGAACCTGAGGGGCTCATGGAGGGCTTCCTGCAGGAGGTGGTCTCAGCTCCTGGGCTTGGCCTTCAAGGCCCACCAGACACTGATATCTTCTTTCAAAGCACCATCAGCTGCCTCTCCTGGGGGACAGAGTCTGGGGGGCTCTAGCCATGGCCCCCCCAGCATGGGGTCAGCTGCTGTTTGTCCCACTGGGGGCACCCACCTTCCTCTCCCACTGAGCTGAGCCAAGCTCACCTGGGGTATGGGGGACAGGGGAGATCCTGGGGGCCTCAGTTGCCTCTTCCTTTGCTTCCACCTCCAGGCAGCCACCAGGATCAAGAACAGCAGGATTGGCAGCCCCCCCAGGGCCAGCAGAAGGAAGGTGGAGGGTTTGGGGGGGGCTGAAGTATTTCCCAGGGCCCCGAGACCTCCAGGGGAGGGCAGTGTAGACACAGTGGAGGGCTCTGTGGGGAGGGAGGCAGGGATGCTGGTGAGGGGCTGGAGGGGACCCAGGGAGCCCCCATTCCCCTGCGGAAGTCTCAGGCCAGCTGACTGGCCAGGCACCTCACCTGGCTGGCAGCGAAGCCGCCGGCAGGGCCCAAAGTCCTGGCTGCTAATGAGGGGCTGCAGGGCCTCCAGGTGGCTGGAGATATCCAGGAGGAGGTGAGAGATGTTGGCCTTGCGGAAGTGGAGGCAGACAGGAAGGGCCTGGGGAGCCAAGGACAGGGGTGTGGGGGGTCACATGCCATACCTACCCCTCCCTTCCCGGAGCCCCAGGGCAGCTTCCCCATCTTCTGAGGCCGCCCAGCCCTCAGTCACTAGGGAAGACCAGGGCCTGGGCTCAAAGAGCCTGAGGAGGCCGGAGGGCCAGGGACTGACCTCGGAGAAGCATTTCCTGACAAAGCTGATCTCAGCGCACACTTTGTCCAGGAGTTTCTTCAGCTCCTGCCCAGCCACCAGCTCCAGGCGGTCGAGGGTCTTCTTGGCCAAAAACAAGTGCCACAGGGCCCGGCAGCGCTCATCCTGGGGAACGGTGCTTTTGAGGGAGAGCCGGGAAGCCCGGGTCCCCCAGGGCTGGATGGGCTTTGGCTGGGCGGCGCTCCCCAACCCTCCCCCCTTCTCCCACCAGACTCACCACCTGGAGATTATCAGGGACTTCCACAGGGTAATCCGTGAGCAAGTAGTCAGACTGGAGGGAGAGAAAGCTGTTAGGCCCAACCCCGGGAGCCTTCGAGGGAACCACAGCTTTGGGTTCAGGGAGACTCGGGGGGCTACGTTCAGAGGGTGGGAGGCAGAGGCACACAGGCAGCAGGAGCAGGACCCTGCCGGGGTCAGGCTCTCACCAATCTGCCGATGGTTTGGAGGAACGTGGAGCTGATGGGGCTGTCAGGGAAGGTGCAGCTTGGGGGCTCAGTGGCCCTGCTGGGGTCCCAGGGCAGCAGGAGCAGCAGGAGCACCAGCGTGGAGGCCTGGGGTATTGGGAGACAGCATCCAGACCCTCCTTAGCGCCCACATCTGCCTCCCCGCCCCCTCTGTCCTCCCTCTGAGTTTGCCCACCCCTGCCTGTTCCCTTTCCCATTCCCTCTCCAGCAGTGTGCATCCTCCTCTCTCATCCCTGTGCCTGCCTCCCCTGCCCCATCACTGGCCCGTCTGGCCCTCCCATCCTCCTCAGGGCTGCTGATGCTTTTCTCCCATTGCTCTTGTCCCCGCCTCCCCCAGCCATCTCCATCTGTTGGGAATACGCACAGTGAGGGGCCAGGCTGGGGCTGGGCTGGTCATCTTGAGTTGGGGCCCCTCATGCCGCTGCCGGGCCCTGGGGGGGACAGAGCCAGCTCAGCCAAGGACCCAGGCGTCCGGGTGCCCTCCCCCAGCCCCTTCATGTGGCTAAGTTTCCTCCCCCGCCCTGCTTCCTGCCCCTGCCTCATTACTGCGAATTATGCCTAACCTTCCAGGAAGGCATCCCATGCCTCAGTTCCCTTGGCAACCCCCTTTCTCGAACCCCTTGGAGAGCCAGGCATTCCCTCCCCCACCCTCCCTCCTCAGGTATCCAAGCATCTCCCAGCCCTAATGGAGACCTAGACAAACCCTCCCTATCTTAGTCCAATCAAGAACCTAGGCATCCCCTCTTAGGGGCCCAGGTCTCCCCTCCCCCAGCCCAACTGCGACCCAGACATGCTGTCCCAGCCCCATACCAGGAACCCTGTCCAGGCCAGGAAGGCCCAGGGCAGGTCTGGGCCCAGACATCAGAGATCGAAAGTGAAAGATTATTTGGGGGGAAAGTTTGGGAATCCAGGGGGGGAGCCCTCTGGTGGCTCCGAGTTGAGCTGCAGGAAGCAGGGGACGCCTGGGTCCTCCCTCAGGGTTGAATCAGCTGGGAGTAGAGAGGTCTGAGTTCTAGCCTCTGCAGAGTCCCTGCTCCCAGCCCTATCCCAGGCTCTGTCCTCTTCCTGGAAATGAAGGAGATTGGACTGTGGAATCTCTAAAACCCTTGGAGTTCTGGGGGTTTGAGGGTGGAGGTAAAGTGCCCAAATAGGCAGAGAGAGGGAAGGTTCATCAGCTCTGGTCAGCAAGACGAGCAATGGCAGTGAAAAAATACCAAAGAAGCAGCATAGATTTTGCCATGGAGAGATAGATATGTGAAGGGAGATTAACTAAAAAAGCTAGAAGAGAGAAAGAGGCAGAGGAGAGGTTACAGCCTGCCCAAGCCCAAGTGCCTCCCTATTGTTTCTCCAGTGAAATATACAGCGCTGTTTGCCATTTCATACCCTTCCCATTCCACTGGTACATTGTTGGTGGAGCTGTCAAACGGTACAACCATCTTGTGAAAGCAATTTGGAATCACACAGTGACTAAAACCTTTTGACCCAGACTACATTCTAGGCTTATACTCTAAGGAGGTCATTGACATACACCAAATTATTTGTAGAAGCTTTTTATATTGGCAAAGAACTGGAAATAAGGTAGGCACTCATTGGTTGGGGAATGGCTAAACACACTGTGGTACATGAATTGAATGGAAGATCGCTGTGCTGTAATAAAGGCTGAATTGGGAATGAATTAGAAGCCTGGAAGGATGTCCATAAATTGATGCATATTGGAGTCGGCAGAGATGAGAAAATGGACACAGTAACTCCAAAGATGTCAACAGAATTACCTCACACAGACACAGATGCAAATCAAAAGATAATGTAACAAAACTACAGAGCACACACCAGGGTGGAAAGGAGAGATGGGAGATGATGTCCTGCTCAGCCCAGCATTGTTTTTAGACTTTTTTATTGTATCAATGATTTTTTCCCCTTTTTTTTGGTTTTAAAAATAGCAGCATTTGTTCTATGAGTCAGTTCCTGGGAAGGTGATGGATCCTGGGGTAAATTACAGTAATTTTTTCTTTTTAATTCAACAAAGACTTCTTGAAAACTCCCAACTCCATCTCAAACTGGATCCAGCTCTTGCTCTTCCATCTTTATTACACCTCACTCTTCTTTCGGGCAGTGTCCCAGCCCAGATGGCCTTGTTGCTTTCCTCCAACATCCCCATCACCCACCTCCCTGTGTTTGCAAGCCCCACCTCCCTGCAACTATAGCAGTGTCTTCCCTCTGCCTTCTAGAGGCTATAGTTCCCTTTGGAGCTCAGCTCAAATACTTTGTATAGAAACACATCACCTGCCACCCCCTTCCTCTCCCATCTAGAATGAGAGTTCCTAAAGGGCAGGGACAGCTTCATCCTTGTGGGTATCCCCAAGCTCAGCACAATGCCCAGCGCTTAATGACTGCTGAACCAAGACATAGAATGACCCATGGACATTGATGGAGCTTGAGGGGATGGTGGGGCCAAGGAGCCCCTAGGAAGTGAGTCTCTAACTCTTCTTGGCAGGGTGTGGAACAGAGGAAAATGGATTTCCACATTGAGCCTTCTGGCCCAGAGCCCAAGCATGAAGAACAACCCTTTCCCCTTGAGCTGTTCAGGGTCCCATTTTAGGAAGGGCCCTTAGCAGCAGGGCAAGGGCCATACAGAGATTTAGGAACTAGCAATGCTCAACCTGCAGGAGGAAGCAGAAACTCAGGAGTAGGTTTGTTTGGCTTGGCACCAGGGGGCACCCTGAAGAGTGCAAGGGGTCTTGAGGGCCAGTGGCAGGGGCAGGCAGAAGAGAAGCATCTTCACAGTTGGAAGAATGGACAGGTGGCCCCTCAGGGAAGTGGGTCCCCCCTGAAAATCTCTGAGCAGGGATGGGGGGCTCCCCGCTGCCCAAGGAAGGAGGCCTTGAAGTTCTTGGAGCCTCTGAGCTTCCCTGCCCTGTTCCCAGCCCATTCCTTTCCCCTCAGAAGCATATTAGACATAAGTTAGATCATTTATTCAGCTGGAAGCCACGATTGGGGGTCAAGCCTGGGCTCCCTGGGCCTTTTGGCTTGATTCTCCCAGAGGCCCCACAGAACTGGGGTGCAGGAATGAAATTGAGGCTCAGATGTCTCCCAAAGACAGCCACAGAGTCTTAGTCCGGGCTGCCCGAAGGCACAACTCGGGTCCGGCCCCCTCTGGCTCTTGATCCCATGCTCGGCTCTGACCCCCGTTCACCCATATTGCCTTTAGGTTCCCAGCCGAAGCCCATTCCACAAACTGGGAACCCTGGGAAGAGAGAGGCTGAGGTCACACAGAGCCCAGAGCCAGCCTGGGGCCTGGGCTCAGGATCACCCTGGCTGGCTGCTGCCTCCATGACAGCCCTCTGGGAAAGGGGCTGGGGCATGGGGAGGAAGAGGGAGTACCTGGGAAGAGCCGAAATACCAGAGGGCGGGCACATCCTGATGAAGGGCCAGGCAGCGGGTGAGGTGGTCTCGGTCCCCTGGCACCACGTTCACCAGCCCTGGGGGGAGCAGGGAGGCCACATCCTGGGAGGGAGAAATGGGGACTGGAGAGGGATACGGCTATGGCCGAGGCACCACAGTGACAACCAGGGAAAGGGCAGGAAAGGCCAGAGGGCATGGGTGGGGAGGAGCTAGAACCCAGTACCTGGCAGAACTGGAGGGCAGGCAGTGGACAGGCCCCACTGGGCACTATTATAACTGCATTGCCGTGGGCCAAGGCCGGGGAGAGGAGGGACACGAAGGCGAGCAGGGGCCACTCCTCTGGGCAGATGATGGCCAGCACTCCCAGGGGCTCTCGGAGGCGCAGAAAAGGGCCTTGGTGCCCGGCACTCTGTGGAGAGGAGGGTCACCGGGTCAGGCGCTGACCAGGCCAGGAGAGCGAGGGAGGGGGGCGGGAACGGAGACCAGGCTTACGTGCAGGCCGGCTCCTTGGGCATGGACCCGGGCTCCCCAAGCCCGTAGCCGGGCAATGCTCAGCATCACTTCAGTCTGGGCTTCTGTGATGCTGATGCCCATCACCTCCGTCAGTTGTTCTGCCAGCACCTGGCTCCTCTGGGACAGAGCGTCGGCCAGGGCCCACAGCATTGACACCCGCTTCCCTGGTGCCTGAGAAACCCAGCTAGAGGGCAGAGAAAAGAGAGCCGGGTAAGGGTGGCCCCTCACCTCCCCCCTCCCCGCTGGGTCAGCCCAGCCACCCGCACCAGAGGCTACACTCACAGGGCCGCGGCCTGGTGGGCGGTTTCCACAGCTGTGCGGATATCCTTGGCGCCCCCCTCTGCAACGTGTGCGTAGACGGTCCCGCTGGAGCCCAGGATGGGCCTGGAGCTACGGCTGGAGGGATTCTGGAAGCGGCCGCCCAAGAAGATCCCGTAGGGGGCAGTTTGGCTGAAGGGAGAGGCAGTGGTGAGGACCCCTGGCCTAGTGGGGCCCACTCAGACCCTACCCCCCTGGAATCCCCCCTCAGGAGCCCAAGCAGGAGGCACTGACCTGGGAGGGGAGGTGTCGGGGCCAGAGGGCAGGACGGGTGGTGCAGACAGGCCAAACTTGTTGTAGTCCATGGCCTCTGGGAGCACTACGGGCCGGGGCAGGAGGCCAGCAGGCCACAGATACTCGTAGAGTCCCTGTGGGGCCAGGGGGAGCGTCAGGTAGGGCAATAGGAGGGGGGCGGCTGGGAGCAAGGAGGGCAAGAGGGTCACTCACGTCGGGGCCGCCGTGCCAGGATGACCCAGTCTCCTTGCAGCCTCCCACGGGGGCAACCGCGTCCTTTAGTCCGTGGGAGTTGATCCATACAGTGCCCATTCGGACCCTGGTGGGAGAGGCAGACGTGAAGGGGAGCTGACCGGGGGAGCCCTGGAGAACCTTGGTGGGTTTAGAGGCCCAGGGCGGGGATAACCCTGGAGGGGCAGGCACTGGGCTAGGCAAGTGGTACAGCTTTGATCTCGTGGGAGGGAGGAGGAAACTGAGGCAGACAGCGGTGGAATGGCCTGCCCGGGGCCCAGGCCTCCGTACCCATAGGCCAGGTCCAGGGCCAAGGTGATCCGCTCACTCCACACGCTGGCATTGCCCCCTCGAGGGGTGCCGTTGATCATAGCCAGCGCCTCCTTTGCCGTGCGGAATGGAGAGATCACAACCACGGGCCACGGCACCTGCAGCCGCCACGGGGAAGAGAGGTGGGGAGACTGAGAACCCCCAGGCTCCAAGGGACCCAGGTGTCCCCAGCAGCCCCCCGAAGGGGCTCACTCACCTCTCTCTGGGTACACGGGCTTGCTGGGGCCAGACCCAGGACCAGCGTTGGGGGAAAGAAAGGGCTCTTTTGGGAGGCATTTCCAACCTGGAATACCTGCACAGAGGAGAGAGGAGGCTGGGGCCCTCCACCTCATCTGGGGCACCCCGTCCCGGCACCGGGCGGCACTCCCAGCCCCCCTGTGGGCTCCTCACCTGGGCTCCCTGGTTCTGGGCTTCCTGAATGTAGCTCTGGGCTTTCTCCCAGGCGGAGGTCCCGGGGCTGCCCATGTCCATGCCCCAGTCCAGGCTCCGGCCCTGACGCAGCCCGCCCATGCGGGCCTTAAGTCTCCACAGCGTCCGTTCCCACTCGGACATCTGCACCAGCAGCCACAGCCCACCCTGAGGCCCCCAGGCCACGGTCAGCAGCCGGCCGGGAGGACCCCGCCCGCCGCCCACCCCCTTCCTGGCCGGCCGCTCGCTCCCTGGACGGGGGCCAGACACAAGCCGGCGTCAGCTCGGGGACCACTCACCGAGCTGCGGTCAGACCAGACCGCATCCACCACCCCTTCCACCGCCGAGTCCAGGTCTGCTGTGTCGGTGATCACCATCAGAGACTCTGCGCCCAGGTTCAGGGACAGGTCGGCGCTGCTCCCA
The DNA here is from genome assembly GCF_016433145.1 of Gracilinanus agilis. Taxonomy (NCBI): domain Eukaryota; kingdom Metazoa; phylum Chordata; class Mammalia; order Didelphimorphia; family Didelphidae; genus Gracilinanus; species Gracilinanus agilis. The sequence goes on along the minus strand of NC_058132.1, from coordinate 8,581,273 downwards.
GCCAGGGCCTTCCTCAGGGCCTTCCCTTCCTGGAGGGGGCAACCGCTCAGCGCCTCACCCAGGCCTGAACCCGGACCAGCCGCCCCCCCTGGGGCATCGGGGCACCCCCCCCAGACCCACCGGCTGCCCCGTACCTCCACAGTCCCACAGAAGGAGATCTTGGCGATGCCAGACAGCGAGGGGAGCAAGGTTTCCAGGGAGGTGGCCCCCATGACCACATTGAGGACGCCCGGAGGCAGGCCGGACTCTTCACTCAGCTGGGCCACAAGGAGTGAGGTCACAGAGGTTGGGCTGCCGAGGACCACCACCGTACACCCTGGCATGGAGGCCGGAAATCAGTCAGCTGGGCAACAAGCCTTTGTGAAACAAGCAGCTATTACAGGCCAGGCCCGTCCCTGAGACATCTTAGAGCCTGGATGTGTGAGGAGCTACCGAGTGCCTCCAGGCAGATGGGGCACAGGGGAGGCCCTGGCAAGTGAGGGGCTGCATGGAGAGGGAGAGAGGGAGGGAGGGATGGATAGAGAGAGGAAGAGAAGGGAGAGGTGGAGATAGGGAGGGAGAGAGAGAAGGAGGGAGGAAGAGAAGAGAGGGATGGAAGGAGAGAGAGGAGAGAGATGGAGGGAGGGAGAGAGAGGAGGAAGGGAAGACAGAGAAGGAGGGAGGAAGAGAAGGGAGAAATGGAAGGAGGAAGAGAAGGCAGGAGGGAGGGATGAAGAGATTGGAGGGAGGGAAGGATGGATGGAGTGAGGAAGAGAAGGGAGAGATGGAGGGAGGGCGGGCTTCCAAAAGCCAAAAGGAAGAGGTAATAGGAAGCCTCTAGAATTTACTAAATAGGGGTGGCGTGGCCAGACTGGCACTTTGATGGCTGGAGGACAGCCTGGAGTGGGGAAGAGCCTAGAGGAAGGCAGCAGCTACGGTGGCAGTTCAGGCGTGGGCCACCAGCAACTATTGGTGGCGGTTCAGGCGTGGGCTGATGGGGGCCCGCACCAAAGTACGGCAGCATTGGAGAGAGGGCACAAAGGTGAAATCACAAGCCTTGGCTACACCTCGGATGTGAGAGGTGTGAGAGTGAGGACTCCAGGATGACTCCTAGATTGGTGGCCTGAGGGACGGGGAGCTACATTTCAAAGTGAAGCCATGAAGATGGGAGGAACTGAGTTCAAATCCAGCCTCAGACACGTATAAGGTCTGTGTCCTGGGCAAGTCACTTACCCTTTGTTTACCTCAGTTTCTCCCACTGTAAAACAGGGGTAATAAGAGCCCCTCCCTCCCAGGGTTGTTGTGAGGATGAACATGGATTTCTGTAACATGCTTCGCACAGGGCCTGGCACAGAGGAAGTACTGAAGAAATATGGCTTTTCCTGCTGGGAGGATGGATGGCGAGCCCTCGACTGCACCAGGGAGCTTCCAAGGGGAGGAGGCTTTGAAGGCAAAGATAACTAGTTTGGTTCAGGGGGTGCTGAGGTACCTATGGGCTATCCGGGCTGAAAGACAGAGCAGGGCTGGCCACACGGATTTGGGTTCACTGCGATGGAGATTGAATCCAGAGAAACCGATGAGGTCACCAAGGGAGAGAGAACAGAGAGAGAAGAGGGCCCGGGACAGAGTGCGGGATGGAGGGAAATCCAGCAAGAGGGACTGAGAAGGAGCAGTCAGACAGGTAGGAGGAAAACCAGGAGAGTGGGGAGGTCCTGAAAACCTAGAAGAGAGAGCAGGAAGACGAGGGGGTCACCAACAGTGCCAAAGGGTGTGGGGAAAGGTCAGAAAAGTCTTAAGATTTGGGGGCAGCTGAGTGGTTCAATGGATTGAGAGCCAGGAGAGATGGGAGGCCCTGAGTTCAAATCTGGCCTCACACACTTCCCAGCTATGTGACCCTGGACAAGTCACCTGGATAAAAGTACCACTTTTCTGCTTTGGAAAAAATATACAGTATAGACTCTAGGACAGAAGAGAAGGGTTGAAAAAAAATAAAAATAAAAAGATGGTTTGGCTACCAAGAGGTCACCTGGTTGCCCTTGAAGTTAAACGATGAGGCTGGAAACCAGACTTGGGAGGGCTTAGAAAAAAACGAGAGGGGAGAAGGAAGCAAAGGGGAGAAGGCCTTTCTTTGGGCTGTTTGGCTAAAGAAGGAAGAAAGGATCGGGGAGGAGAGACTGAGGAAAACTCAAGTGTCAAAGCAGGACAAGAGGGAACAGTTCTGGTCTTGTCTAATCTAGTCCTTCCCAGGCCTGAGTCCTGGAGCAGATGGAGGCTGAGTGACTTGGGAGAAGGGTGGCATGGGGGCTTCCAATCACCCAAGAGGCAGGGTTAGCAGTGACAGGGGTGAGGCATCCAAAAACCCCAGCCCCAAGGGCTCATGCGCTAGGCCTAACTCACCCACGGCCAGAGCCGGGCTGACCCTCCACATCATCTCGATGAAGGAGAATGTCGGCGGGAGGACAATGACGGCCACTCCTGGGAAAAGGAAGAGCAAGGCTGGCAGAAGGCATGGGGGGTGGGGGGAGCCTGAAGGCCTGGGGCAGGGGCTGGGTTCTCTCACCTATGGGCTGCCATCCCGACAGAGCCTGCTCCTGAGTCTGGGCCCAGCATGCATAGTATTGCAGCAGCTGATGGGCCAGAGGGATGTCCCCATCCCGGATCTCACGCACCACTCGGCCTGATGTGAGTGACTCAAGAATCCACAGAAGCTTCTGGTGCTTGTGGATGGCATCTGCCAGCCTATAAGATGAAAGGGACAGAGGAAGTCAGCCTCTGGTTCATCTCCCTACCCTGCCTCTCTCTGGCTCCCCAAGAGGCTCATGGAAGAGGTCATGTTCCAGTGGAATAAGTAGAAGCTCCTTGAGGGCAGGGACTTTGCTTTTGGTCACTTGGTATCCCCAGAGAGCTTCTTCTCTGGGTTCCCCAGGGCTGGCTATCCCAAAGGGGGCAGGGGCACGTGTATCTTCCCCACTTCCTCTTCTACTCCCTGCAGGGCCCCCTCACCTAATCAGGTGCTGGGCACGAGTGGCCCCAGAAAGCTGGCTCCACTCTTCAAAAGTCCGCTTTGCCACATCCACAGCCAAAGCCACATCCTCATTCTTGGCCTGGAAGCAATTGGCCAGGAACTCGCCTAGCCACAAAGCTCTTAAATTCTATAGGAGATGAGCAGGCCCCTGCCTTGTCCCCCAAATGGGGCATCCAACACCCGAGGACCAGAGAGGGGGCCAAGCTGGGCCTAGGACCCAGGGCTCCAGGAGGGGACAGGGGGAAATCATCTGGGGCCCAGGGCCCCTGCTACCTGAGGATGGGTCCCTACAGGTGATGGTGCCTTGACCGTCAGGTTTCAGCCATTTCCCGTTCACAAAGTGGCCCAGATTTGGGCCCTGGGTTTCCAGCCAGGCCTGAGGGAAATGGGGCATCGTCAGAGAGGATCCAAGCTTCCCAGACACCCGCCCTGATCCCCCCAGAGGCCCTCAAAGAGACCCAAGCATTTAGCACCTGGAGGAAAAAAGCAGAGTCCAGAACCTTCAGCCCTGAGGGCAGGGGTGGAGAAGGTTCTAAAGGTTCCAAAAGGAGCCAGGCCCTCGGTGAAGGACAAAGTCTAGCAACCTCAAGGCCATGACACCCAGACACTGAGATCCGGGGAGGAAGTTCAGGCCTCTGGGTCTGCAGAGCAAGAAGGGTGCGAGTGCCCTGGCAGAAGCACAGTCTGCTCCCAATAGGTCAGGACGGTGCCTGCAGGGCAGGCTTTGGGCAGGCCACACAAGCCCTGGCACCCAGGCATAATTAATATACAGTGTAGGTGGGGGGCCCACAAGGCCCAGGGCTGAGGAACAGCAGGGGTTCATAGGTCCCAGGATATACAAAGTACCAGAACGTGTTGCCTTGGGACAGGGACTGGCATCTACCAGGGTAGGAGAAGGCAGGGCTGGGGCAAGAGACTGGGGTGCCCAGAGAAGGGAAAGGAACAGGTGAAGGGCCTTCGGGGCAGCCACAGAATTCTGGGGAGGATGCCCAGGACAGGGGCAGGGAGGAGGGCACAGGGGGTGCCAGAGCAGGGCTGGCATCCCGGATCCACTTGTACAAGAGAGGCTCAGGGATCGGGGCAGCCAGGGGCAAGCAGGGCTCAGGGTTCTGGCTGCAGGGGTCTAGGGGACACAGGGAGAGGGGACCCAACGGTGGAGGCCGGGACAAGCAGGCTCGGGCTGAGCCACAGGACAGCGAGCAAGGTTGGGGGGCCGGGGGTGCGAGGCTACGGCTCACCAGCGCGGTGGAAGGGCTCTCCGGCGCAGGCCCGTAATCCAAGGAGAAGAAGATGGACTGGACGCTGGACTTCCCAATCGACTGCCCCGTCGCCGCTTCCCCGGTGATCGCCTCCCCCGCGCCTGCCGCTGCCGCCGCCGCCGCTGCCGCCGCCGCCATGACTCCCGCCTGCTCCAGGCCAGCCGCCCGGGCTGCTGCCCAGGGACACTGAGAGTGGCTCCGTCGGGCTCCGCCTCCCTCCGCCGCACGCCCCGCCTCCCTTGCCCGCGGCCGCCTCCCATTGGCTCCCGGAGACAGACCGGAAGTGTGGCGCCGATAGCGGAGGGGCGGGGCCTTAGGCCGGAAGTGTGGCCTGACGCAGGATGTGTTGCTTCCTAGGTGACGGCCAGCCTTGCTAGCCAACGAAGTCGGGGTCGTCCAGGGCTACGGTCTGAGCCGTTTGTTCGTGAGTCCCGCCTCCCCCCTCCCAGCCTCTGGCTACCTGGTGTGAAGGATTGGAATCCCCGAGGGTTCTTTATTCGGCAGCCCCTGGCATGCTGGGAAGGGGGCGGGCGCCTCCCCCAAACACACACACAGGAGTCCCATTCTGCTTCGCTGAGGCTCCTTTAGTCCTGGAACCAGGAAAGGACTGGCCACCGGGCAGAGCCCTCCCACCAGTGAGGGTCTCTGATTTGGCCTTTACTTGGGGGACTTGCAACTTCCCCTCCCTGGTTCGCCGAGCATCCTTCGGGCCTGATTGGGGAGGGGAGGAAGCAAGTGCTGGTCTCTTGGGGGGGTCCCCACCCCCTATGTAAGCCCAGACCCCCTAGTGTGTCCAGCTAGAGGATCTCTAAGCATCCTGGGGGGGCGGTCCCCACCCCCACCCTTGTGTCCTGTGTGTCCTGCAGGTGGTCTAGCTCTAAGTCCTTCCTGGGGCTGCCTAGGGCTAGAGGATCTCCAAGCACCACAGCATCCCCCCTCTCCATGACCATGGCTTCAGGCTCAGGCCCAGGCCCAGGCCGGGACAGCTCCTTGCTGGCTGCAGAGCTGAGGGAGGAGGCCCGGGCAGAGGCTGAGGAGGAGAACAGGGGCCTGTGTGAGAAGATGCTGCTGCAGGTGGGTAGGGGTCCAGGGGGGAATTGTGGTTCAGGTGGTGGAGGTTCAGGCCTGGTGACTCTGGGATCCATATTCCCTCAGGCCATGCAGAAGATCCTGAATGCCAAGTCACCCATGCCTGACTCCCAGCAGATCCAGCCCAAGCCTGGTAAGGGGCCAAGGATCGGGGGCAGAGACAGGAAACCTGGAACAGGGGGGCAGGAGACCAGAGATCTATCTGGCCAGATAAAGATGCAGGGGAGGGAAGGAGCCCAGACACAGGGGTACGACAAGGCAGGATCTGGGCTGGGGGCCACAGCCAACTGAGCTGGCACTCCCCAGCCTGGATTTCTGTTTGCTCGTAGCCCTGTCTGTGTGTCTCTACCTGAGCTGGTTTGGGGGATGGTCTCCAGCTCCCTGCCCCTTCGTCTGTTTGGACACCTGTCTTGGTCATTCTTGCCAGGTTTCTGTGTCAAGACTCGCTCCCCAGAAGGAAAGGTTTTCATCAATGTCTGTCAATCAGACTCCATCCCAGCCCCAGCTGATCTCAGTGAGCAGGAGCTGCTGTGCGTGCTCGAGGGAGACCAGGCTGCCTTCCGAATCCCCATGAGCCTAGGAGAGCCCCATGCAGAACTGGACCGAGGTGGGCCTGGACCTCAGCCCCTCCCAGCCTCCCATCCAGGCCCTGGCCTCTGCTCCCCAGTCAGGCCACTCCCAGCACCTCCCAGGCACAGTCTGGGTATCTCTGTGTCCCATCTGTCTGTCTCTGGTCTGGGTGGTTCTCTCCTTTCATCTCTCTCTGTCTTCATCCTCTTTTCTCTGTTTTATTGCCCCAGGTCTCTTTATCTCCCTCCCTAGATCTCTGCCCTAGTCTCTGTCCCATCTCCACACCAGGGCTGGGGGAGGCCTCACCCCTCAACATCTGTCTTCCTCATCCCTGCTAGGAGGGAACGGCTGCACGGCCTATGACGTCGCCATCAACAGTGACTTCTATAAGAAGCTGCGGGTACGGGCAGGGGCTACAGAGAGTGTGCGGGGTTGGGGGTGGCCAGAGGAAGAATTGGGCCAGAGAAACTATAGGAGTTCAGGGCCTAGGGAGCAGGGATGAGCAGGGGCAAGAGCCTGGCAGTGGGATTTGAGGGAGTTCAAGTGCTCCAGAAAGACCCTGAGGGAGGGGTTCAGGCTATGAGGAATGTCTCTTCATCTTTCCCCAGAGTAATGACTTCTTCTTGGAGTTTTTTGTCATGGTGGCAATGGAGGGCTTAGAGGACAAATATGGGACTCAGCTCAACAGAGGTGAGGCTTTCCTCTCGGGTCTGAGGTCTGGTGTTTAGGAGGGCTGAGGGGAGGCCAGGCGCTGCCCCCTGATGCCCATGCTTCACTGCCCACAGAGTGGCGCCTGCTAAAGTACCGGCCCTTCCTGGGTTCCATCTCCCAGCAGAACATCCGAACCCAGAGCCAGTCACGCCCCCCGACTATCCAGGAACTTGGAGATGGGTGAGAAGGGCTGGGGGCACAAGGGACCCCCTGCCTGCATGCAGCCCTGCTCGGTTCTGTCCTCGTCTGTTTTCTGTGGCACCTGTTGTGTCTGAGAGGACGCATAATCCAGGAATGGGTTTTGCTTCGCTGTCCGTGTCTGCAGTGGGAATTTTGTTAGTGGACAGATGGGGAGAGGAGGAAGGGGGAGAAGGTGGATCTTTGGGAAAAGAATGGAAGCTCTCTGCAGACAGAGCCTATTCCATCTTGGCCTTTGTAGCCCCTTGGTAAGTGCTTGTGGATTGATCCAGCCTATCTCTCCTCACCCCGCAGCACTGAAGATCTCCCTCTGAGGCTCTGGCTAGAGGCCCCAGACCTGCTCCTGGCTGAGGTGGTCCTGCCCAAGGTGGTAAGTGCATAGGATGGCGCTTGTTTGGGATGGGGAGAGGAGCCAGGCCCAGAAGCCTAGGGGGCCTAGTGCTCAGGAAGAGTGAGCCAGCAGCGGGGGGCAAGCCCAGGACTTGTATCTGTCTGTTCCAGACCTCTGCCCGGGAGCTCTCACTTCAGCTGGGGGGGGATCGACTGATTTTGGGGGCACCAGGAGCTCCCTATCACATGGACATCTTTGTCCCCCATGACATTGACCAGGAACAGTGCCGAGCTGCCTTCAACCAGAAGAGCAAGGTAGGCCCAGGAGACCCTGGGGCTAGAGGTAGACTGGCCTGGATCCCAGGCCCCAAGCTCCAAGCCCTGGGAGGGCTACCTGGCTCTTCAGTGCCTTCTTCTCTCCTCCAGACCCTGATGATCTCCATGCCCCTGCAGACAGCCTGCTCCTAAGTGGCAGGACCTGGACTCCATGGATGATTCTTGGGCATCGCATCGCCTGCCTGCTTCTCCTTCCCTTGACTGTAAAATAAACTATTTTTATCTGGAAGAACACTTGTGTGAGTTGGGGCTGAGGCCTAGCTCCAGGAAAAGCAGGGCTCTTGGGGGTGATTAGGAGGAAACTCCAGGGCCCCTGGGTGGGTGGTAGCAGAGTTCAGGGACCTGCTGTATGCCAGACCCTGGTGAGGTCCCGGGAATCCTGCCCTCGGGCAGTCTTTATTCTCCTGGGGTCTGAGGAGACCACTGAGAACACAGTCCAGTGAACAGAGGTGTTTGGGGAGGGAAAGCCCTGACAACTAGAGTCAGGAGGAAAAGATGAGCTGGAAGACGTGAGGAGGAAAAGCTGGAGGAAACGAATCTTCCAGGTGGCGATTTATTAAGCAATGTGTGCCAGCCACCCAACGAATCAGGCCTGGGCCCCTTCGGCAACTTGGGACTGGACCCAAACACAAGAGGAGACAGATTTCCATTCATTAAAAACAATCAAATAAGACCCCATAATTAAAAGGAAACAATTCATTAGGTCACCTGGTTTCCTTTCAGAGGAAAGGTTAGGGACTGTCCGGCCCGGGAGGCACAATTCCCTGAGCCCAGGAAGAAGTTGTCCCTCTGGGCAGTGCCCGTGAGCAGTCCGAAGGACATGGTACCGAGAAGGGGTCCGTACGGGCCGGCTTCCAGATGAGACAGGCAGGTCGGCTGAGACGCACAGCTGGGAGAAAACACTTTCCCTTCATCTTTGGACCTAAAGATGCCACAGGCCCTCCGGGAAGGGTCTCCGAGCAGCAGGAACATAGGGCAGGGTTCAAACAATGCAATGAGGTTTCCTTCCATTCCCACAACTGAATACACTTTTCTCAAGTCAGAATTTGGGCCAGGCCCATCCCTGCAAGGGGACTGGGCTAGCTCCAGAACGGAGTCGCGCGGGGGAGTCAGTGGGGTCCACTTCTTCCCCACAGTTAACCACTTGCCCTCAGTCCCTTCAGTTTTCTTACAAAGATGTGCCAGGTGGGGTGGGAGCAGCCCTTAGGCCAGCTTGGTTGGAATGTCTGAGGGCTAAACATCTGGGAAGGGGGGGCTCTGTTTTATCCCAGAATTAAGAGGGAGCAATTGATGGCTACTGAGCAAGGGGGTGCCATGATCACACCTCGCTCGCCATTGCACGAGTCACTCCGGCAGTTGGGAGGCCAATTAGGAGGCTCTTTTAATACTCCAGGAGTGATGAAGGTGGGCTGGACTGTGAGAGTGCAGAGATAAAGCAGAAATCTCAGAAGGCATCTGGGCTGGGTGAAGTGAGGGAGGGGGAGTGAGGACAGAAATGGAGGTTAGGAGGAGGCAGGGGCCGGTGGGGCACCTTCTGTCCTCTTTGGGGCACGATGAGTTTGAGATGCTGATGGGAGGCACCAGCGGGCAGTTGGAGCTCCAGAGAGACAGGCTGGGTGGGCAGTTGTGGGAGTCCTCGGCACTGAGACGAGAATTGGATCCTTGGGAATTGGGGAGCCCTCCACACGCGTTAGGAAAAGAGAAGAGGGCTCAGAACAAGCCTTCGGGGCAGCCAGGGAGCATGGCATGGCGGAGGGACCAGAAGATGGCAAGGGCTTGGCAGTCGGAGCAGGACGGCTCTTATAAGAAGCCGAGTGTGCGGGGGTCCCTTTGGCCCTCAGACCCCAAGGGCTGCAAGCTTCAGAAACCCCCCAAAAGAGGCGTGCACCCCTCCCCTTCCCTAGCTCTGCTGGGACGAGAGGCACTGCTGGAAGTAGGCACTTCTGAAAGCCCTTTAGTTTGCTTCTCGTCCCTACCCTGCTGGGGTCCCTGGATCTGGGGGAGGGGAAGGGGGGGCTGGGCACCCCTTCCGTCCCTAAGGCAGGAAGGCACCCAGAAGGACTAGGGGATGGAGCAAGCCCAGACTCCTTTGCCCTATTCCCTGCTTGCCAGCACGCACAGAGGGTGCAGGTGATGGAGGTGGGCAGGGGGCGGTGAGGGGCCCTAAGAGGCCCCATCGGACTGGGAAATCTTGTGCTTCTCAGGCTGCGGTTCCAGCATTAGTCCAGCCTGAATTGCAGAACCAGCATTATTAATCAGTGGCCCAGGCTGCACTGGCTGTTCTGTTCTGTTCCGTCCTGGCCCATCAGCTCTGCATTAGCAAATGCTCACATTGTTCTACATTTACTCACACAGGAAACTGTCAGGCACCATTCGTTACCCAGAGTGCCCGGCTACCCTTCCGGACTTGACCGGGGTGTCCCAGAAGGGGAAGGAGACCTCTCCTACCCTGACGGCCGGTGGGACGATGGGGGGAACAGGGGACGCACGCGCTAGGAGCTCTGGCAGTCCTGGGGAACCCCCCCAAACCTGCCCATGCTCCTCATTCCCTTCTGGGATCCCCAAGATTCCAGCTTGAGAAAAGGTCGAGATTTACTGCAGGGGGAGGCCCCGGCCCAGGCCTCCAGAGTGCCCTTTTGACAGCAGGAGTCATTCTGGACTCACCCAGTTTGCAAACAAAGAATTCAGACTCGACTGGCTCAATTGAGGATGAATCGCTTTTGCCCAGTCCCAGAATGTTCTCCTCCCAGGGAGGAGCGAGTTTGAAGGAAGACAAAGACATCTGAAGAACTGGAGGTCTCTGGCTCTTGGGTCAGGGTCCCTTCCAGCCCTCCTAAGAAAGAAGAGGTGTGACTCATGGAGCAAACCCACTTGATTTTAGAAAATCTGGGCCCCGCGGCCCCTGCCCCCACAGGGCATTGATGTGCCCGACTTCTGACAGCCCCTCCAGCTGCCCTCATCTTCCCCGGGAGTCAACTTGGCCCCTGTGATGGACGTGAGAGGACCCTTTTCTCTTAGGGTTAGTGCTGTGGTGCATTCTGGGACTGCCAGCGGCTCCCCTTTCAAAAAGTGCCTCTTCATAACTATGGATCACTTACCGTTTGGAGAAGCTTTTTGGAAGACCGTTGAACCTGGAAGCGTTAATGAGATCAGTTAGAAAGCAAGTAAAGAGCGAGAGGAGAAGAGGATCCAGGACAGACTTGTGGGAGACACGGGTGATGAGCCAGCAAGGCTACGGAGAAGGAACGGCCACCCGTACGCCTGAGGGATCCTCGGCATCCCTGTTGGAAGACCTCCGAGGACGGAGATGTCCACCACTGCTTGAGGCGGCCCCATCCTACCTTGGGACCATTCTCATTATCAAAAAAGTTTTCTGGGGGCAGCCAGATGGCTTAGTGGATAGAGAGTCAGGCCTAGAGATGGGAGGTCCTGAGTTCAAATCTGACCTTAGATACTTCCTAGCTGTGTGACTCTGAGCAAGTCCCTTAACCCGCATTGCCTAGCCCTTACCACTCTTCTGCCTTGGACCGATACACAGTAGCAATTCCAAGATGGCAGGTAAGGAATTAAAAAAAGAAGTTTTCTAATATCAAGTCTAAGTTTGTATCCATACAACTTCCACTCACCACTTCTTGTTTTTCCCTCTGAGGGCACAAGATAGTCCTTCAAATACTCAAAGGCACCTCTCGTGTGCCCCCTCTTTTTCACACTCAAACAACTCGGTCCCTTCCTATGTTATTTGCTCAAAGTCCTCCATTCTGGTAGCTTCCTCTGGATACTCTCTCACCAATTTCTATCTTCCTTCCTCCCTCCCTCACTTCCTTCCTCCTTTTCTCCTTCTCTCTCTCTCTCTGTCTCTCTCTCTCTCTCTCTCTCTTTCTCTCTCTCTCTGTCTCTCTCTCTCTCTGTCTCTCTCTCTCTCTCTGTCTCTCTGTCTCTCTCTCTCTCTCTCTCTCTCTCTCTCTCTCTCTCTCTCTCTCTGTCTCTCTCTGTCTCTCTCTCTCTCTCTCTCTTTTTCTTTCCCCTTACCTTCTATCTTAGAATCAATACTAAGGATCATTTCCAAGGCAGAAAAACAGTAAGGGCTAGGCAATTAAGGTTACATCTTTCTTTCTTTCTTTCTTCCTTTCTTTCTTCCTTTCTCTCTCTCTCAACCCTTACTTTTCATCTTAGAATCTACTGATCCCAAGACAGAAGAGCAGTGGAGTTAAGTGACTTGCCCAGGGTCACTGAGCTAGGAAATATCTGAGGCCAGATTTGAACACCGGACTTCCCCTCTCCAAACCTTGCTCTCAATCTACTGAGCCACCTAGTTGCCCTACAAACTATTAACAGCTACTCTGACTCCTACCTTCCACCTTAATGATCTAATTTCACTATTACCCGGTCCATCTTCTCCGTGAGAAAACTAGGAGATATTTTATCAAAATCTTTTATCAACAAAATGTATCCATGGTAGTTCCTCAGCTTAGTAGTACTGCCAAGAATGGGAATAAGGTTGGTCTGGCATGACCTGTGCTTGCTGAAGCCTGGTTGGCTCTTTGGAATCGCTGCTTCCCTCTGTAGGTGTTTGATGACCATCTCTTGAATGAACCCTTCCAGAACTTTCCTAGGAATCCAGGTCCAGCTCATGAGCTTACCACGGTTTACAGACATGTTCTCTTCTGTTTTCTGGGGGGAAAGGGCAACATTTACCCTCCTCCCATCTTCTGACACTTAAATCTCTCAACTATCCGTGACTGACTCAGCAATTACGCTTGTCAGTACTCTTAGGACCCAGAGATGGGGTTCATCTGGGACAGGAAATTTGAACTCCCCCAAAGCAGGGGGAGCCTCTCTGACTATCTCCTCACTTATCTTGGGGACCAACTCCCCATGAATCATTTTTGTTCTGGCATTTCCTGGACAAAGATCATCGTTCCTGGCAGCCAGACCAGAAACAAAACAGGAAGTGAGAAGTTCTCTTTTCTGCGTTTGCATTTATTCTTTTCCTGTCCATTCCAAGCAAACTTTCTGTCCCTTCTTTGCTCATTCCCCATTTTTTTTCCCCCAAGAGAGACAGCTGGATAGCATAGTATGTAGAGTCCTGGCCTGGAGTCCAGGGAGGTCCAAGTTCAAATCCTACCTTAGATCCTAATGGTGTGAGCTTTGGTAAGTGTCTCATCTGCTATCAGCCTCAGGTTCCTCATCTGTAAAAAGGGGATGAGATGACATCCCTCAGGACAGTGTTGTTCTTCTTGAGTTGTTGCAGTCATGTCTGACTCTTCATGAGCCCATTTAAGGTTTTCTTGGCAAAGATACAAGAGTGGTTTGCCTATCAATAATATGGAAATAGGTCTTGACCAATGATACATGTAAAACCCAGTGGAATTGCATGTCGGCTACGGGGAGGGTGGTGGTGGGGAGGAAATATATTCTTTTTTTTTAGACCCTTAACTTCGGTGTATTGTCTCATAGGTGGAAGAGTGGTAAGGGTGGGCAATGGGGGTCAAGTGGGAAATATATTCTAAAAACAAAACAAAACACAATACTAATAATAATAATAAAGAAAAGAAAAGAAGAAAAGAGAAGAAAAGAAAAGAGAAGAAAAGAAAAGAAAAGAAAAGAAAAGAAAAGAAAAGAAAAGAAAAGAAAAGATAAAAAAAAGAATGATTTGCCATTTCCTTCTACAAGGGAATGGAGGAGCTCAGGACAGCAAGGGGTGAACTGTGAGATCTGAGCGAAGCACACTGACTCCAATTCGTGGCTCCATTCTGCAACAAGCTCACTTCCCTTTTTATTCAATGATATTGAATCATTGTCTGTCTGGCGAGAAAAGTGTATTCAGTTGTAGGAATTGAGAGGAAACCTAGCCCTGTGTGGCTGAGAAGCCAGACCGTCGGTACCTGTTGTTTAGAGACCCTAACCAAGGAACTAGGTGGTCTTGGCCCGAAATGCAGTCAGATCCTAAGACTGATGCAAGGAGCTTTCTCCTAATTGTACATGTCAAGCCACCCAGGTCTTATCTGGAAACTGGCCTCCTACTGACCAATCAGTGACCCTTTCCACGTTCCTCTGATTGCGTACAGATCCTCCGGGGGAGTGGGACATCTCTTTTCCTGAATTCAGGGACAATTACACCTGTTTATTCCCCTCTCCTCTCACCCCAACTTGGAAAGTCCCTCATCTTTCTCCAATTAGAAATCAGATGACTTAATTTGTATTGTTTCCTTTTAATTGTCTGGTTTTAGCTGAGCATTTTTAATTTATAAAGGTCCGTCTCCTCCTGCAGTCCGGGTCCAGCTCTAAACTGAGGAAGGGGCCTCGTCCCGATTTGTTAGGCAATTGGCATACATTTCTTAATAAATAAACACACTCAGAAGATCAGACCTTTGTTTCATCAGTCATTCCATCTTTTGCTTGTTACCTTTCTCCAGTTCATTTTACAGATGAGGAACTGAGGCAAACAGGATAAAACACTTGCTCTCCGTCACACAGTGTACGTTTAAAAATTAATATATAATATCTCCAAGTATTATATTTAATGGGATTTATTAATAGTAACTTGAAGTAAAGGAAATTCAAAGCTAGAGTAAATAGGGAGCTAACCCAGCTGTAGTCAGGAGAGAAGAGAGCGAGTGGGCAGGGTTACCGCAAATTTATTCACGATAGGTAAGGATGCTACATGGACGAAGAGAAAAGGATTCTGGGAGATGAAAAAGAATTCTGGAAGATGGAGTCCAAGGGTTCAAGATTTCTAATTACACAAAAGCTAATAAATGTCTGAGGTCACATTTGAACTCGGGTCTTTCACTATCTATTGCACCACCTAGCTGCCCTAGGATCGTTGTGACATTACATAATAAAACAATACATTACATAATACATTTTTAAAAGCCTACCCCATTTTTTGATCCTTAGTTGGCTTGTTGAAGCTGATCTCATTCTGAGTTTTAGCATTTTTTTTAACCTTCATCTTCCATCTTAGAATCACTACTGTGTATGGGTTTCAGGGCAGAAGAGCAGTATGGGCTAAGTAATTGGGGTTAAGTGACTTGTCCAGGGTCACACAGCTGGGAAGTGTCTGAGGTCAGATTTGAACCCAGGACCTCCCTTCTCTAGGCCTGGCTCTCTATCCTCTGAGCTGCCCAGCTGCCCCCCCACATTTCTTTCCACAAACTCTTTGAAATCTGCTTTTCCAGAGTCTAGAGATTCTCTCTCCTTCCTCAACACAAACTCTAGGAAGGACGGAAGGACGTGGCCTTCGCTCCCAGTTCCACCCTGGCTTCCAGCATCCGTGAGAATCCCACCAGGAATAGCATTTCCCTTTGGTGGTTCTTCTGCCCACTGAGGGCTGAGATGATCATTGGGACAAGCCAAGACAGTTTTAGCTCTTCTGTTTTGGGTGGAAAAGAGAGAGCAGCTGCTTGGAAGGCTGTGGGGAATGGGATTTCCTGGGAGGTGGCGAGCTTCCTTGTTTGGGTTCCTCATCCCAGTGCTGCTGGCTGCTGCCATCTCCATTTGCTCCACCAGGGGGCAGCAGCAGCTCAGAGCCTTGTAACCAGGCAACAGCCGCATCCCTGCAGCATCCTGGACCAGGCCACTCACCTGGGAGACCCAGGGCACAGCCTGGAGTCCTCCTCTGCTTCCCATTTATTATTTCTCTGAGGCTCTTGGCTCTGATGAGGCAAGGAGGGATGAGTGTCAAGGACACCTGAGGCCACGGGGGGCCACTCCTGGCTGTGTAAATGGAATTAGCTCACCTTCATTCATTCTCTAGACTTTAGCCACCAGAAATAATGTCACCCCACCCAACTTAGAATTAAGTGAGGAGGAGGCGGTCTGTGATACACACCTGACAGTAAGTGACAAATCAAAAACAAGGGACTGCCCTTTGGGCAGTCCAAAACAGAGTTGAGGCTGCCATTTGTCCACTTGAAATTGGAGGTGGATGCAGGAAGTGAGGAAAGCTGCTACCTTTTAAATATGATGGTAACTTCCTGTGGGGAGCTTTTGGGTGCTTTGAACTTGGTGTGGAAGGATCTCTGGTGAGACCTCAGACTGCCTCCCTTTGAATTGTCATGTGAGTAGGTTAGGCTGACTCTCTTTCACTTCCCTTGGTGTTTCTGGAGGCTCCAGCCTCAAAGAGGCCTCTCTAATTCTAAAAGGCCTTGTGGCAAGAAGCCTTGTTTAATTCACCTCTGTGCCCCTCTGCTGGGGCCTCTGAATCCCCACCTGGTTCTAGCCTCTGGTCTGTGCCAGAGTTTTTCTCTCTCAATTTCCCTACCTTCAACCTTCCTAAGTCTAAATAAAACACCATAAAAATCATCCTGACTTGGGTCTTTTTCATTTTGAAATCCAGTTAATCAATTTCTGGTGACCAAACCTTAAATATCTAGTCCAACCATAATAATTCCCATTTTCCCCTCTTACATGGACCAGAGTCAGGAAGACTTGAGTTCCAATCCAGTCTCAGACACTTGCTGGCTGTGTGACCCTGGGCAAGTCACCATTCCTCCAACTGCCTTGATCTCCTGAGCATCCCAATTTGGGAGTGGATCAGCAGTCTTGTGGGTCCTTTAAGGTCTAAATGCATTCTGGGAGGCCTGGGAAGAGGCAGTGGCTGATGGTCTGGGGGAGGTCCACCGAGAAATACAGTGAGATGGGTGATCCTTCTGCGGCAGAAAATGGCGCTGGCTATGGACTCAGTAAAGGCCCAGATCTTTGGAGTTGGTCTGAGGGGGCCACCTGCAGAGGAGGGCACTCTCCACCGCCATGTGGGCCTCAGCACCCCAGAGATGCTGGCTCTCTTCATGGGAAAGCAGTGGCAGTGTGAGATTAAAATTAATATCTAGATACTCCAACTATTATATTTTCTGAAGTTTATTAAAAATAACTTGAAGCAGGGGGCAGCTGGGCAGCTCAGTGGATTGAGAGCCTGGCCTAGAGACGGGAGGTCCTAGGTTCAAATCTGGCCTCAGACACTTCCCAGCTGTGTGACCCTGGGCAAGTCACTTGACCCCCATTGCCTACCCTTACCACTCTTCTGCCTTGGAGCCAATACATAGTTATTGACTCTAAGACAGAAGGTAAGGGTTTTAAAAAAAAAAATAATAACTTGAAGCAAAAGGAAAATAATAGCCTCAGGAAAGAAAAAAGCTTCCCGGGATCCCACACACGGGGCAGCAAGAGCTCAGAGCACCACCAGCAGGAGAGAGAGCGAGGGCGGCTCCACACACCTTTATGGATACAACGGAAGCACGCAACTTGGGGACGAAAAGGAAAGGGATGCTGGGAAATGTAGTTCAGGGATACAAAATTTCTATTTACACAGCGGGCCCGCATTTGGGGGAATACTTTAGGACTACCTTTTTTACGGGGGCCTCTTAGTAAATACGTGCTTCTTGTAGCAGCTAGTTGTCCTGGGGCAGATCGCTGATGGCGAGGGTCCGTAGTGGTGCTCAGAAGGGAACCTTGGGATGATCCTCAGAACTTGAGAGTCACAGCAGTCATGCTCCTGCCCACCCAGCCTTCCAGGGGTGTCACCCAGAGGGGTAAGAGAGCAACTATCCATAGCAAGTAAACTTTTGTTGGATGTGCAGTTAAGTGATGTTTATTGAGGACCTACTGTGTGCTCTCGTGAGAATGCATTTGGGTTCGGCCCTTCTTGTGCTGGTAGGCGACAAATCCCAGCACCCAAACTTCCTGGGGAAAAACTAGAAATGACTTCAACCTAAGCTTTCCGTAATGCATCTCCAGGGGTTTAACAAGCAGAGGACTATGGGCCTCCCTCCTCTCTCATTAGAGGCCGGGCTTCCCAGCATTCCTAATCTGGAGTACACACCTGGGAAGAGGAGGCAGAGGACTCTTATCCCCTACACCACCCAGGGAAAGTCCAATATTTCTAACCCCTATCCTATATGCCAAGATGGTTAAGTGACTTGTCCAGGGTCACACACCTAATTAGTACCTGAGACCTGATTTGAACCCTGAAACTCCCAAGGTCACACAGCTAAGAAGTGTTTGAGGCAAGATTTGAACCTGGAACCTCCCATCTCCAGGCCTGACTTTCTAACACCTGAGCCACCTAAGTACCCGTCATGGACTGGCTATCTTTTGCCTCCATTTGTATCCTCAGCTCTTAGCCCAGTGCCTGGCACATAGTAGGCACTTAATAAATGTTGATTGGTTGCTCTAAGATTTCTGCTCTCAGTCCAGACAATGGCCCACATTCATGGAGCTCCGTCGTTCAATGTCCCATGGCCACATAGAATTAGAGCTTCAGAGAGCTGGAAAACTGTGCACACCGGCTAAGTCCCTCCTTTGCACACTCAACAAGAGACTGTGCTGGAAGACCTCCATGATGGGGAAGGCCATTCTGCTTTGGGTTTGGACATGTTCTCCCCGGGGACATGGCGTCTACTCATGGGAGAGGGAGCCCCGTGCCCTGGAGGGAATGCTTTGTCCCAACTCCTCCTTCTTTGCTGGCTCAGTGGATGAAGAAATGCCTTCTGGGAAAGCGACTTTTCTAAGGGTGGATAGTGGTGGGACTGCCGGCTAGGGATGGGTTTAGAGAGCTCAGCCAATCAACAAGCAAATATTCATTGGTGAGTGTGCCAGGCACTGGGCTGTCGGGCTACGCGCTGGAAAAAGAGAAAAAATAAAAAGTCTCTTGAGAGCTGGCACTCTCGGAAGAGGTACGAGCGCACACCGAGGAAACACAAGCTAACTTGCAGAGGACACTACTAGATTGGGCCTGTGCCAGGGTGGTGGTGGTTGGGGAAGACCAGGAAAGGCTTCATGCTGAAGAGGACAAATGAGAAGAGATTCCAAGAAGTGAGAGAGAGAAGGAGAGAATTCCAAGCATGGAGGATGATGGTCAACGCAAAGGCATCGTAGATGGGAAATGGTGGGGCCAAGGAGAACAACAGAGAGTCCTGTTTGGTGGGACCATAGAACATAGGAAGGGAAGGGATAGTCTGGAAAGGGCAACTGGAATCTTGCTGTAGAATGTATCACAGAGAGTCTAGATTTGATTCTGGAGCCTGGGGGGGTTTCCTGAGCTGGGATGTCCGTCAGGATTATCACTTGGGCAGTTGTGAGGAGCGCTCAAGAGGGGACATTGGAGGCAGACGGGGCAATGAAGTGGCTTTTGCATTAGGCCAGTAGAGGGACGAGGCCCTGAACTACACTCCTGGTCTTATGACTAGAAGGGTTGGAGTTGATGCCAAAGGTATTGTGGAGGAAGAAGCCATATTTGGCATGTGACTGGATATATAGGGAGAGGAAGAGGGAAGAATGGAAGACAACAATGCCCTCAGAGCTTGGGGGAGATTTGGGGAAGAGTAGGTTGGGAGGCTGGGGAACTTAGTTCAGACTTGGTATGTTGGAGATGGTTCTAGAACACTGAGCATGGGGTTGAGCCCTTCCTTGATCCTTTTCCTCCTAATCTCACAGCCCCCTACCTTTTCCACCAGGCTCAGTTCATTCTTCTTAGGGGACCACTCTGTGATCTCATCCAGAAAATTGGGATGAGCTCCAGAGCAGTCACAAGGTCTTCAGTCTTTTTTTTTTTTTTTTTTAAACCCTTGTACTTCGGTGTATTGTCTCATAGGTGGAAGAGTGGTAAGGGTGGGCAATGGGGGTCAAGTGACTTGCCCAGGGTCACACAGCTGGGAAGTGGCTGAGGCCGGGTTTGAACCCAGGACCTCCTGTCTCTAGGCCTGACTCTCACTCCACTGAGCTACCCAGCTGCCCCTTCTTCAGTTTGTCTTTAAGACAACTTGGTGGTGATGGGAGCCAGAGCCAACTGTGAAGTGGGGGCTTTGGGGGAATTTGGAGTGAGAGCACCAAGGGCTATAGGGAGGCAGGAGGCTGGTGGAGGGCATCTGGATATGCTGGTGGGGTTCGAGCTTCGAAGGCCATCTGGGAGCCCAGGGAGCACCTGCAGTAGAGGGCAAGCTGTGCCCCAAATGTGGAATCAAGTCCAGGATGCGAGATCCAGAGCTGGAAGGGACATCAGAGGCCAGCTAGGCCAACCCAATCATTTTACGGATGGGGAAACTGAGGCCCGAGCCATAAGTGGTTTGTCCAAGGTCACTGTAAGGTAGAAAGTCTCAAACAAAAGTGTGACATAAAATCTGGCTTGGTCTCTCCAGCCTCTCCCCACCTGCAGCTCTGATGGGATTCCTCCTGTGGTTGATTGTGACTCTCTTGTTAGGATCTCTGCAGGGACTGTTCTGTCAGTATCCCAGGGTGATGCCCCTTGCTGATCCCCCTCTCTCCCCAGAGGCTATCAATGTCTCTGCATTTATTTCTATCCGCTGGGCTCTCTCCATATCTCTCTGACCCTGGCACTAGCTCTTTTCACTCCACTCAGTTTGGAAGGGCTGATGAGCTGAAAGGGAAGGAAGTGCCCCGAGGTCGGAATAAATAACTGAAGAATTCAGTAAAGGGGCTCCCCCAGCTGGTCATCGCCTTCGTGCATGCCTCAGTTTCTCACTCTCTCTGGGACTTGATACCCCACCCCCATCCTACCCAGGCACCGACCCCGGATCTGCCACCTTTGTGGCCTTGAGCAAGTCGCTTCACTCTCCGGGCTCTCAGTTTCTTCTCTGGTAAACAGAGGCTCAGGGAGGGACTAGGATCCAGTGGCCGGGGGCGGGGGGAGTGGAGAGGAAAAAACTACTACTCCCAAAAGGCCCTGGTCAGCCTAGGCGTTTCTCAGGGCCTCGCCTGCCCAGAGGCTTCATGGGACTTGTGGTTCCGTTTGTTCCTCCCGGCTTGGGAAGGGTTGGGACCAGGAAGAAGAGGCGAAAATTGTATGGGGGGAGGGTAGCACTTTATTGGGGACCAGCCCCACGTGGGCCGGGGTTGGGGGGCGTCACTCACACGCCAGCTTCCCATCGAAGCTGGACAGGCAGATGGCGAAGGCTTGGAGGGGGCAGAGGGGAAATCGGAAATCCATGGTGAACGTGTCCGGAGACACGCGGCCGAACTGTAGCACCAAGTAGTCAGCTGGAGGAGAGGAGAAGGAGTTTCAGAGATCTGCAGCCTCATCCCGACCCGAGGGACTACAACACCCACAAGCCATAGCGGCTATCTCGGAGCAGGACAGAACAGCATCGGCTCTGTCGCAAGGGCTTCTGGGGGCTGCAGTCCGGGTCCCTTCCCGGCCTAAGGGCTGCGGGGACGGAGGTGGGGTCGAGAAAGGTGTGGCGGCCGTAGGAGCTAGGCTCTTGGGCTCATCCCCGGTCCGGGCTGATATCCGGGCTCTCTTCCTGCCCCAGAGCTGAGGCCCTAGTTCTCTCTCTCCTAGCCAATTCCTGGAATGCTGTCTCCCTCCTCATTCAAGTCTTGGCTTTCTTGGCTTCCTTCGAGTTAATTCCCACCCTCTGCAGCCTTTCTTGGGCCCCCATTAATGCGAGTTGTATCTTCCCTTTCTCGATTTTCCCCGATGGATCCTGTCTCTACCTTACATGGACGCAGTCGTTAGCGGGCAGCTTCCCGCTTTGCACCGGGAGCTCCTTCAGGGCAGAGGCAGCCTTAAGAGCTTACAGAGCGCTAGTTGACTGACTGCTGTGCTGCCCCAATCTTCATTCGCCTGGCTCTTTTCCCGCCCCTCCCCCGGTCTAGTGGCCCCGCCCCGTCTGTGGCCCCGCCCCCGGGCTCACGGTCATCTGGATGCACAATCTGGAAGTTTTTGACAGAGGCCCGAGTCACCCGCCCGTGGAAGTTGAGGACGTAGGCACCACTCTCGTCACTCCAGGACGGGGCCTTGTTCTGTAGAAGGACCAGGCCTTGGCTGGCCCCTCTCTGCAGGCGGCTCAGAAGGGAGTCCTGCTCCTGGAGGAAGACAAGCACCCACACAGGTTGGCGGCAGCCCACCCATTGGGTGCTTTGTCCTCAGATTCCAGTCTCACTGGGGGGGGGGGCCCAGGGGGCCTCCCAGCTTTCCCCTTGGGGCCCTTGCCCAGTTGTCCATCCTTGCCCTTGGGATCTAATGGGTGAGTGTTCAGCCTCACCCCTCCCGGTACCCCGGAATCTCCTCCCCTTCCAGCCCCGCCTCCTCACATTCTGGGGCTGGACTTTCAGCCTCTGGTTCTGGGAGTCAATGCCTGGGATGATGACCGTCATCTTCCGTGGGCCCCTGAAGCCCAGCACGTTGGTTTCCTGTCGGAAAGACCCCGGATGTGCCTGTGCCCTTTTCTCGCCTTCTTCCCTCTGCCCTCCCTGAGCAAACCTCAGCTCTCACATAGCACACAGCCCCCAGCTCTTCCCGGATCCGGGTAGACTCCGGCATGAAGGTTTTCCGCTCTGGGTTCACCCCGTTGTCGAAGATGGTGAATTTTGTGCCCAGGACATTAGACCTGCCAGTAGGACAATACCTCTGGGAGTCTGGGCAACTCTCTCAGAAGCACTTCTGGGGACCCAGGCATCCCCTTCCTCCAGTCCGTTCCCCCCTTAGAGACCCAGGATCCCCTCTCTCCAGCCTGTAGAGGGAAGGCCTCGGACTTCTACCCCTTAAGCCCTGGCCCACCTGACTTTGCCCACAAAGTTGTCCCCATCTCGGGACAGGTCCGTGGGGTCCAGGGAAATGAGGTAGTTGGAGGTTTTGCTCCTCTTCCTCTTGCGCCCAGCCAGGAGGAAATGCTAGGAGTGGGGGTGGGGGGGTGTAGGTCCTCAGTTAAATGTCTTAGAGTCTGCCTCCCACCCTCCACAGGCAGGGCTGAGAATTCATCTCTTGGGGGGCCAGGGACTGGGAGTCCGTCTGGGAGGGCTGGGCTGGGGGCCCAAAGTGAGGAGCAACACTGCTCGGGCCTAGGAAAGCGTTTGGGTGGCCCGGGGAGGATACCGGCCAAGTTCCCAGGTTGGGGGAAACTAGTATTTTGGATCACAGGGCTAGGACTTCTAGGGTTGGGGCATCTGGTTGAGCCTCTGCCCATGGGGCTAAGGCCTCAGGGCGGGGATCACGGGCCTGGAGCCTGAGAGCTCTAGTGTTCACAAAAGGAAGAATCCGGAATTTGGGGCCTGTGCTCCTGGGTCCCTGGGAAGGGACACGGGGCTCCCGGGTCCCGACAGAGGCACACCTTCCTGCCGTCTACCGTCTCCAGGTAGAGGTAGTAGAAGGGAAAGATGCCCTTGTCCACACCCCGCTTGTCTCGGCTAATCCTGCACTGCACGGTCCGGCCGCGAGAAGCCGGCCGCAGCACGTATGCTTCCATGTCCTCGTCGGGCCGCGGGGCAGGGGCGCGGGGCGGGGAGCGCGGCGCTCTTCCCGTGTCCCCGGCTCCAGTCCTGGCCCTAGGGCCCTCGGGAGACTCCAGCGCCAAGGTCGCAGCCCCCTCCTCCTCGTCCTCCTCCTCATCCTGTGAGTTGGCCTATGTGTGAGTCCCGCCCCGTGCGGACTGCCCTCCCCTTGGCCGCCCGGGGACCCTCGCTCCCGGCATCTTACGAGTATAACAGGTCAAGGTACCTGAGGCTCAGAGACGCGCCCTACTTCCCTAATGTGACACCGGCAATTAGTGCCAGATCGGGGCCTCCGAGGTTCCTTGGCCGGGCTACTTTGCTCCTGCGTGACATCCATCGGTCCGCCCCGCCCTAGCGCTCCCTTTGCTCACTGGTCCCCGAGAATGCCACTCCGAAGTTCTCCTACCCAGACACACCCACCGTGGCCCCGCCTCCGCCTCACTAGCGCTCTGCATCCTGATTGGCCATGAGTACAAACGCCGGCTAGCCTGCCAGTTCCGCACTCTAATTGGCGCTTTCTTCCACTCCGCCCCGCCCCGCCGAGCACGTTCCGAGCTCTGATTGGCCCCTTCGTCCACCGGCCCCTCTTCAACTCGGAGCTGACCTTGCTGGACACTGAGTCTCCGTGGTCCCGGCCCCGCGGCAAGCTGCGTTCTATTCCCGAATCTGAAGCCTCGTAGCTCCTGCTCTCCTCACCGTCCGCCACCTCTGCCTCCTCTTCCTCCTCCTCCTCCTCTGGGGGCAACGGTGGCGGCGGCAGTGTCGGTCCTTAGCAGGCGGGAAGAGCACTGGGGGCTGGGACCGCTGGGTCCGGGACTCCCGGGACCCCTGGGTTGGGGCCTCCCAAGTCTGGGGTCCCGGAGGGGCAGGCGGGGAGGGCGCTGAGGGCTGGAGCTCCTGGGTCCAAAGGAGGACCCAAGGTAGCATCCACGAGCTGGGAGCTGCCATGCCGGGGGTCGGGCGTTCTGGGGCGTCAGGATCCCTGCATGGTTCTTGTCTAAGGGGCTGGCCAACTGGAAATGCTTCCGCTGCAATGGGAGGCCTGGGGCTCTGTGGTGGGGCTGACGTGGGCGGCCCAAACGCAGGGCTCCTTCTAGGGAGCAACGGCGCGTGTGTGCATGTGCGTGTGCGCGTGCGCTTGTGTGGATGGGGTGGGGGTGATGACGGAGTGGCCACCGCCACCTGGCTTCTCACTTACCTGGCCTCGAAGGCCTACTTTTCTCCGTCAAATCGTTCTGGGATCCTTGGCTACCGCCCAGGCTAGGCTCTCTTAGTTCCTCGTCCGCGGTCTGGGACTCTGTGGGGCTTTCGAGCTCTGCCCAGTAAGACAGAGAGGCGACTTCGGGGTTCTGGCCTGGAGCGGGGAGGGGCCGTTGGTGCTCCCTCAGCCTGAGCCCGCCCCCTTCCCCCCGGGGTTCCTCACCTTCCCGCTCCTCCTCTGGCGTCACCGCCTTCTCTTTCTCTGCTGTGTGCACCGGAGTCTTCGCGGACCTGCCTTCCCGCAGACTGTCCATTCTCCCTAGGGAGGTAGGGGTGAGAGGTAACAAGGGACTGTGGCCTCGGTCCGAGTGTCTCCGCCCTCCGGAAAAGCCCTCTTCACCTTGCCGCTGCCGAGCCGGCCATCCCCGGCGCCGAGTCCCAGGCAGCTCCTTGCTGGGAGGTGGGGAGACCGGGCTGTCCTCCACTGAGACCTCCTCCAGTTCTGGGTCCGAGCTGTCTGTGAGCACAGAGTAAAACCTGAGAGCTGGAGGTTGGACCCCCGGGATCTCTGACTGATGGGGACTTGGGTCGAGTGGGAAAGGGCCCAGGACAGGGGCAACTTGGGGAAAAGGCCAGCTGGGCTCCCGGGGGGAGGTGGGTCCCAGAAGGCAGGGGCAGGTCTGAAGGTTGCCAGGAGGAGAGATCTGGGCGACCGGGACTTACCAGCCCCAGCTGGGATCTGGCGAAGGGTGCGTTCGCTGCCACAGTCACCGCCGCAATTAACATTGCTCTGGATGCTGCGGATGCCCGCCCGTAGGTGTGCCTCCGGCACGTTCTCCAAGAGAAAGGGGTTCCCGGGACCTAGAGGAAGACTGTGGGTCTGCCACTGGCCACAGGCCGAAGCTCTATGCCCAGCAGGCCGCCCTCCAGTCTCCCCTAGCGAGCCCTCACCACTCTCCCCAGGGCCGCGCTCCTCCCGCCGCCGGGGTCGCCGAGGCCGCAGGGAAGCATCGGGGTTGGCCTGGACCATCAGTGGCTCCTGGCGCTTGCGCCGCTGCTTCTTCTCAAACAGGCGCCTCTGAGGGAGGCCCTCAGGGGCTTAGAGATCCTCTAGTCCCAAGGCTCTCACCTTGTCCCTCCCATTTCACAGAGGGAAAGTCTGAGGCCCAGAGAGGCATAGTGGCCAATCAGAGGTCACACAACAGGCAGGGGCACGGATTTGTCGGGAACAGGGGTAAGGGGAGGGGACTTGGTACCTGCTGCTCCAGCTTCTGCTGCCTCACAGCTGCCAGCTCATCACCCAGACTCCTGAGAAGAGAGACATGGAGATTGGGGCTGATGCTGGGCTCCCCAAATCTTCTGGCTGTTTCCCCCCACCACCACCACCAAAGCAGATCTTCTGTGAAGTCACAAGGAAAAGAACTCTGGCCACTGTCTTCTGGTGACCCAGGAGTCCCCTTACCCTAGGGAACCAAATATCTCTTCCTCCCCCAGAGTCCCCTTTCTCTAGCCTACTCCCTAGCACTAGGACACAGGCATATATGGTCTCTAGCCCCCCCTCCCTTTCCTGGACCCCTGCAGAAAAAGCAACTCACGAATCCTTCCTCCACATGTCACTGTCCTGAGACATCCTGGTGATAACAGGGATCAGGCCTCAGGATATAGGATCCCCTATTCCTGAGGTCTAACCTCTCTCAGTGACCTAGAAATGTGGCCCTCCAGTGCAACCCTCCTTAGAAGCCAAGAGCATGGCCCTGCAATTTCAACCCGCTTCAGGACACAGGAGTATGGCCTTCTGATCTCAGCCCTTCAGGATGTGGGAGTGTGGCATCAGGGTTTGGGCCCTCTCAGATATCAAGGCCTCCTCTGGGAGGCCCCCTGGCCTTGATCCCCCTATTTTGCTTTCTGCTTGTGCTCTGTTGATCTCCTGGCTAATCTATTTCTAGGTTGGAGAACAGTGATTAAGGATTGAGGATAGGAAAGTCCCTCCTTCCTCTGCAGCTTGATGCGAAAGCCTTGGCTTTCAGCCTCTGGACCTAGACCCCAGTCACAGCTTGCTCCTTGCATCCTCCACCCCTAACTCCTAGGCTCTCCGTTTCTTTCTCAGGGACACTCTTTCATTCTTCCTCTTTTTGTCCCTCAGCCAATATGCCTATGACCTCTCTGCACATTAGCTGCTTTCTCTCCTGACCTGGAAGGGGAAAGGGTGCTCCATGAGACGTGAGGGGCTGGGAGCTGTTCCAGGGGCAAACTCATAGTTCCTTACATGAACTGGAGCTCAAGGGTTTAGATTTCTGAGGTCTGGGAACTTTGCCCCAAACTTTTGAGTATCTAAAGGGGCTAAAGTGGAAGGGTTGTGACAGCTGAATCCCAAGGGGGAGGGGATATTGGGGGAGGGAATCAGATTCTTGGGTCCCTAAAACCGCAGAAATATGTGGGCTTGGGAAACTGAGTCTCACTGAGAGTGGGGACTGGGAGGAACCAAATTCAGGGTTCCTGAAAGAAAGGGATATGCAGTCTGGTCAACTCCTCCTCTGTCCTTCCTCCCTCATACCTGGCTTGCTCTCTCTCTCCCAAGGCCGGGCAGGTCCCTGGGTGGGGGGCTAGGTGCTAACTAGCTTCCCTGATCCTCTGAGCCCCAGTGGGGGTGATCCCCCCCAGGACCTGCCCCGCCCCCCACCCCCCGGCCTACTCCTCCTCCTCTTGGTCCCCACTACCGGGCTCCCTGGCAGCTACTGAGCCCCCCTCCCCTGTCCGCTGCCCAGCAACTAGCTCAAACTTCCAGCTTAGAATTGGGACGCCTAGGTTCCTTAAAGGGACCCTAGCTTCCCTTGGGAAGGTAAAACCAGGCATACTACAACTCCCAGGAAGGCTTGCGGCGAAACATCAAATGGAAGCACGGAAAACTCCATCGTGCAGCCTGCTGGGAGTTGTAGTTACGTAGCCATCTCCACCCCACTTCAACCGGTTTTCCCCTATTAAGGCGACGGGGCGGGGCCAAAACTGGGAGAGAAGAAGAATCGGCCTGGCTCACTCTTGGAGGGCGGAGCTCAGCCTCCCTACGTGACACCGCCACACAGCCGTTGGTCCTTTCGATTGGCTAGTTTGGAGACGGAGGAGGGACGAATTGAAACCCGGGGAGCCAACGAAGAAGCTGGAGACTGACCTTAGGCCGCTGTAAGGACTTAGAAACATCCTACTGGGCTCCCTCCCCCTTCTCTGCTCCGGAATTGCCAAGAACCCCGGTCGACCTCCCGGCCCCTGTAGAGAGAGACGTAAGCTGCTGGGGGCAGGGGTGTTGGGGTCGCTGTGAAGGGAAGGCTGGAGAGAAACGAGAGAGGCCGAAGCGTTCCCTTCGGGTTCTCCCCGGCGCTGTGCGGGTGGGACAGAACTACATTTCCCAACAACGCCGGGGACTCATTGGTAGGGGTCCGCTGCGCCTCTGCCAGGAGGCCTCATGGGACTTGTAGTTTTTGCACCTCTAGGGCACGTGGGGGCTGGGGTGGGGGGTGCAGAGGCTGAGGCCGGGGGAAGGAGAAGGGCCTTGATCCCCGAGTCCAAACTCCCCTGATTCTGTTCACTTGTTCTGGGCAGCCCTCGGCATGCTGCTTTGGGGCCTGTGGGCTGCTTTGCTGCTGCTTCTGCTGCCCCCGCCTGCCCAAGTAGCTCCCCTGGACCGGACGGAGCCCAGGAAAGATGAGGCACCACCATCACTTCCAGAGACCCCGGTGAGACAGAGAGTTTCGCCCAGCCACTTTGGTTGTGTTTCCGCAGCCTTTTTGACGTGCCCAGGCCTCCTGGGTGCCTTAGTCTCACAGAGGCTTCTGGGAGTTGTAGTCATTCTGCAGTGGGGGCATGGATCATTGATGGGAAAGCAAGGACCCAAAGCCCGGGCCGGGTCACCGTGCCCGAGTGTCCCCTGGCTTCCAAAGGCACAGAGGAAGGCTTGGCCCTCTCCTTGGGGTTCTGGGAGGAGGGGTGGGCTGTGGAGGCAGAGTCCCCCTGCTGGGACCATGACACCTGGCAGACTTCTGCCTCCAGGTGCCTCCTTTCTCCTTCGGAAGCCCTGGCTCCTGCCCGTTACCTTTCCAGCCTCTGTTCTGCATTTGCCCATGAGGGCCCGGGAGGCCTGGGCAGCCTCACCAGAGAAGGAGGGAGCGGAGCTTGGGGCCCGGCAGCCCGGCCTGACCTCCCTCCATCCTGCCTTCTTAGGACACGGGCCTCTATTACCATCGCTACCTTCAGGAGGTGATCCAGGTCCTGGAGACAGACGGGCATTTCCGGGAGCGGCTGCAGGCGGCCAACGCCGAGGACATCAAGGTGGGCTGGGGCAGGGGCCAGGACAGGGACCGGGGCAGGGGCCGGGGCAGGTGCCTCCAGCTTCAGGCCCCCAGACAACCTCCTGACCGCCTTCCCTCTCCCTGTCTTCTGGGGCCCAGAGCGGGAAGCTGAGTCGTGAGCTTGACTTTGTCAGCCACCACATTCGGACCAAGCTGGACGAGCTCAAGCGGCAGGAGGTATCCCGCCTGCGGATGCTGCTCAAGGCCAAGATGGACGCTTCCCAGGAGCCAGGTGAGGCCCGGACGCCGGGGAGGGGCCTCTGCAGCCCAGTTCCCTTCTGCTCCCTTCTGAGCATGTCCTTCACTCCTGGGCCCCAGAGGTGCAAGTGGACCACCTAACCCTGCTGAAGCAGTTTGAGCACCTGGACCCTCAGAACCAGCACACGTTTGAGGCCCGAGACCTGGAGCTGCTGATCCAGACGGTGAGACTCCCCGCCCCGGGCCCCGAGCTCCTGGCCTCCCAGCCTCACCAGGGGCCCACGGAAGGTGGCGAGGCCAGGCTGGCCTTCTGACAAGGGCTGGGGACACGTTGGCTCATGGGGCCGGGCTCTCCAGGACGCTGGCCTTGCAGCCTCCCTCAGGCAGATGCTCAGGGACAGGGCTCAAGGCCTGAGGCTGCCAAGAAAGTAAGGAGGCAGCAGAGCCTCTCTGACCTGGGATGGCGGGTCCCCAGGCCACGCGGGACCTGGCTCAATACGATGCAGCCCACCACGAAGAATTCAAACGTTACGAGATGCTGAAGGAGCACGAGCGGCGGCGCTACCTGGACTCCCTGGGGCAGGAGCAGCGGCTAGCAGAAGAGCGGAGGCTGGAGGAGCAGAGGCAAAGGCACCGGCAGCACCCCAGGCTCAATGTGCCAGTGAGGGCAGGGCCCTGGGGGTGGTCTGCGGCTCCCCTCTCCCCCAGCATCCCTCCATCCCAATTTGTGTATCCCTGGGAGGCCTGGGGGTGACCCGTGGCTTCCCTCTCCCTTGGCACCCCTCCATCCCCATTCTGTACATCACTGTTAGGCCTGGGGCTGACCCACGGCTCTCTTCTCCCATGGCACCCCTCCATCCCCGTTCTGTGCATCCCTGGGAAGGGGAGGCTGGGCTTCCCCCATCCTGTTCCTGTCCGTGGGCCCCAGAGTGGCCCTTGGCTCTCCCCCTGCCCCCACAGGGCAGCGAGGCCCAGCTGAAGGAGGTGTGGGAGGAGACGGACGGGTTGGATCCCACCGAATTCAACCCTAAGACCTTCTTCAGGCTGCACGGTGAGTCCTTGGCGGGACAGCCTAGGATCCGGCCTCGGTACCCTGGAGGCCGAGGTGGCCTGGTCAGTTGGGGCAGTGCCTGGTCCCCAGCGGCCACTGACTTCTCTGAGCCCCAAAAGGCCTCTCGAGGCTACCCCAGAAGGAATACCCCGTGAGGCCCGAGCTGGCTGAGTCCCTCCACTCCAGTCCCGGGCCTGAAGCGGGGGAGCCCCATGCCCCAGTGTGGTCTGCCTGCCACCCTGAGCCTTGAGCCTCCACGACGTGTGCCTCTGTACTGCCTCCCCCAGACACGAACAGTGATGGCGTCCTGGACGAGCAGGAGCTGGAGGCCCTCTTTACCAAGGAGGTGAGTTGGGCCCTGGGCCCGGACTGCTGAGTGCTGGGTCTGGCCCCCTCTGACCCGCCACCTCGCCCCTCCCCACGTAGCTGGAGAAGGTGTACGACCCCAAGAACGAGGACGACGACATGCGGGAGATGGAGGAAGAGCGGCTGCGGATGCGGGAGCACGTGATGAAGACGGTGAGCCTGTGAGCCCCAGGGGGCGGCCCCCTGCCTTCCCCTGCTCCTCGCTCACGCCTGGCCCCATCCCTTAGGTGGACACAAACCAGGACCGTCTGGTCACCCTTGAGGAGTTCCTGCTCTCCACACAGAGGAAGGATTTTGAAGAAGCCGCGCCAAAGGGCTGGGAGGTGACCGGAAAGGGCTGGGGGGCAGCGGGGTCCCCTTGGCCACCTCCCCAGATCCCAGTGGGGCTGCCTCTCCCCTGTTGTCTCCCTGCCTCTGATCCTTGGCATGAGCAGCAAGGGCTCCCCCGCCCCGAGGAGGGCCGAGGAAGGGCCCACTGACTCTGCCTCCCCGCAGACCCTGGAGGAGCACCCGGCTTACACCGAGGAGGAACTGCGGCGCTTCGAGGCAGAACTGGCGGCGAGGGAGGCTGAGCTGGCGGCCCAGGCCCAGCGGCTGAGCCAGGAGAGCCAGGCCCTGGACCACTCTCAGGGGCTGCTGGAAGCCCAGAAGAAGGAGCTGCAGCAGGTGCCTGGGCTCATCCCTGGAGGCACCCAGGTGGGGCGGGGTGTCGGGGCCCTGGACTTCCTCACCCCCAACACCCCATCTCTGTACCCCTCCAGGCTGTCCTCAACATGGAGCAGAGGAAGCAGCAGCTGTCCCCAGACCCGCCAGCGCCTGGCCCTGATGGACAGCTCCTCTTCCAGCCCCAGACAGGTGCCCAAGCCCAGCCAGGCCTCTCCCAACCTCTCCTTCTGGGCAGCAAGAACCGTGGGGTGGCTGGGCTGTGGGATGATGGGAAACAGGATGGGCTGGGAGCCAGGATGCCCGGGTCCTTATTTCCTCTCCGCCCTTGTATTTACAGAGACGGGAGCCCACGCAGAGGCAGCCGTGGAAAAGGAGGCGCCGGCCCCAGGCCCGGACTCCCCCACACCCGATTCCCAGCCGTAGTGCTCTCCAAGCCCCCAATAAAGACTTTGTGGGCAGTGCGGCGTCCTGTTTGTGTCTGCTCTTCTGGGCACGGAGGGTGGTTCTGGGGGGGCCACTCTCTGCCAGACTGTCTTCCCTCTTCCCCAGCCACCCCCTCCTTTCCCTTCCCTTCCCCTCCCTCGGGGCCTGGGCCAGCTTGCAGGTTTTCTGCCATTTTGGACGCATGGCCTTTGGCTGTTTCCTTTTGGTGGAGTCCAGGAGAGATGGCGGCTCCCTGCTTGGGTTTCTGCCCTCTTTGGCGCACTTGGTGCCTCGGCGCTGGCAATGGAGAGGAGAGCAGATTCAGGAGCTCCGGCCTTCCAGGCTGCAAAGCTGGGCACGTGGAGGTGGCCTGGAAGGTTCTGTTCGGCCTGAGAGGGCACAGGGAGGCCGAGCTGCAGGCTGGCCCGCAGGGTTCCGGAGGGTTCGTTTGTACCAGCCCGTTTAGCCCCTGACCTTCCAGCTTGGGAGCCACACTGTGCTGCTTGCTGGTCCCAGGCAGAAGAGGGGGTCAGGTGTCTTGCCCAGGGCCACCCAGCTAGAGTCTGAGGCCACAGTGGAACCCGGGACCTCCCGTCTCTGGGCCTGTGGAGGGCAGCAGGATGGTACTGACCTGGCAGGTGGAAGGATGGAGCATGGAGTGCCTGTCCCAGGGCCATGGGAGAACAGGGTTGGGAGAGGAGCAGGCTTGGGGGAAGGGAATGGGCCACTCTTCAGGCAGGGCATCCCAGGGGCATGTCCAATAGGCAGGTGGGAGAGCTGGGCTGGAGGGGGGCTTTGGGGTGCCAGAGGGGATGGGCACAGTGTGGAAGGTTCTGGGAGAGGAGGCCGCGGATTCAGGTGGGGAAGGTGGGGAGCGAGCTGGGGGGCCTCTTGGCCGCTGTAAATAAGGGGAGTCTCCAGGTGTCCAGGGGGAAGCTGGGCTGGCTGAGTCGCTGTGGCGCCACTCCGGGGAGGCTCTGCCTCCAGTAGGCGCATTTAGACGTCATGGCTTGCTTACGTCAGTGTCCAATGCAGGGAAAAGCCTTAGGACAAGAGGAGGGTGCCAGGCCCTGGGTTCAAATTTAACCTCGGATGTTCCCAGCGGTGGGCCCTGGGCAAATCGGCAGCCCTTGTGCGCGGCTGATCCTGAGTGAGTGAGTGAGTGTGGTGCTTCCCTGTGCCCAGGCCCTCGCCAGGCTCCTCCCCGCCGCAGGGAAACCAACAGGCATTTACATAACGGCTCCCGCCCCCTGGGAGGCCCCAGACCTGGGCCGGCCTCCCCGCCCTCCCCTGCTGGACTCTGCCAGACTCTCCCGAGGGCAGGAGGGCCAAGTCCGCCGAGGGGAGCCGCCGAGATGGCCCGGGCTCTGCGCTGGGGCGTCCTGTCCGCCGGCCTTATCTCCCATGACTTCGTCACGGCCCTGCGGAGTCTGCCTCGCTCCGAGCACCAGGTCGCGCCACCTCCTCCGGCGGCCCGCGGCGGGGCCTTCCGGGCCCCTGGGGGGCGGGCGCTGGAGCTGGAGCTGGAGCGGGGGAGGGGGCGCCTCCGGGCACGCTGAGGTGGAGACCCGCATGAGGGTGGAAAGCAATCTCCGTCCCCAGGTAGTAGCCGTGGCCGCCAGGGACCTCGGCCGGGCCCAGGACTTTGCCAGGAGGCACGAAATCCCCAAGGCCTACGGCTCTTACGAGGACCTGCTGGAGGACCCCGACGTGGGTGAGGCCTGAACCTCGGACCTCGGAGACTAGGGAGGGGGGAGGGGAGAGGCTCTGTGGGCGGGGTCTCTGCCGGAGGGCGGCCTGTGGGCGGGGCTTCTGCTGGAGTTGTCCTCGGGAGGAGGGCGGTCCTGGCCTCGCTGATTGGGGGGAGCCCTACGCAGCCCCGCCCCTTAGTTGGGCGCTGCTCTCCTCCGCAGACGTGGTGTATGTGGGCACCCAGCACCCGCAGCACTTACGGGGGGTCCTGCAGAGCTTGGAGGCTGGCAAGCCGGTGCTGTGCGAGAAGCCTCTCGGGGTCACTGCGGCTGAGGTCCGAGAGATGGTGGCGGCCGCCCGGACCCGAGGCCGCTTCCTGATGGAGGTGAGAGACCCGTGTGACTGGCTTGCCAGCAGCCCCCCCCCAAGGGGTGAAGGTCCCGAAGGACCGCCGCAGCCTTCCCTCCCTCCCGGGAACTGTAGCGCGGGAGTCGGTGCTGGGGCTCAGGTCGGACTCGGGGTTCAGGGGCGCTTCCCCAAGGCCTTAGCCCCAGCAGGCTCCGCCTCCCACCTCTCCTCCTTCTCCAGGCCATCTGGACCCGCTTCTTCCCCGCGGCGGAGGCGCTGCGGGCTGTGCTGGCGCAGGGCACCCTCGGGGAGGTGCGCCTGGTCCGGGCCGACTTTGGAATGCACCCCGAATTGAATTTTCCGTCCCGCGTAACTGACTGGGCCCAGGCAGGGGGCGGGCTGCTGGACGTGGGCATCTACTGCCTCCAGTTCATCTCCATGGTGGCGGGGGCCCAGCGGCCTGAAAAGATCCACGCTGTGGGGCTGCTTCACGAGAAGGGTATGGGCCGGGGCTTGGGCTCCTGGGGGTGGGCCGGGCCTGTGGAGAGGCTTCCCCAAACACGGGGTGGAGCACTACTGGTGGCCTTCCCGCTGCTAGGTGTGGATGACACGGTGACAGTGGTCCTCCAGTACCCCGGCGGGCTCCAGGCCTCCTTCACCTCTAGCATCACCACTGTGCTGCCCAACTCCCTCACCGTGTTTGGAACCCAGGGCCAAGCACAGGTGAGAGAACCCACAGGACGCTAGGCCCGGGACACCGGGGAGCAGATGGGGGGGCCCAGGGAAGGCCTGACCCCTGGCCTGCCCCGGCTCCCTCCTCCCAGATCCCTTCCACCATGTGGTGCCCCACTGAGCTGGTCGTGAACGGGAAGCGCTCCGAGTTCCCACTGCCCGCCGTTGCCGGCACGGAGACGTTCAATTTCGTCAAGTCCATCGGCCTGGTGTATGAGGCCCAGCACGTGCGGCAGTGTCTGCTGCAGGGTGAGCCTGGGCAGCCTGGGGAGGAACATGCTGGGAGAGCCGGGCTGGCCCGCTCAGGATCCTCATCCTCGTGCCCCCTCTCCCCCCAGGTCTGAAGGAGAGCCCTGTCATGCCCTTGGCAGAGAGTGAGCTCCTGGCAGACATCCTGGAGGAAGCAAGGAGGCAGATCGGGCTCCGGTTCAGCCAGGACAGAACCTGAGCTTCCAGCCTATCCCCTGCCCAGCCGAGCGGCTTCTCCAGCTTCATGACCCTAAGACGGCAAACTCGGCGGAGTGGGCCGGAGTGGGCCGAGGCCTGCCCTTGGAGTTTGCGTCTCTGCCCTGCCACTTCCGTGTTTAGCCCAAACTCCCTCCCTCGGTTTCCTTGCCTGTGAATGAAGGAATCCCTATGGCTAGCCCTAGAATTCTAAATGAAGCAAGATGAAGGCGGGTTGCTGCAGGCAGCTCAGAGTCCTGGGAAATCTGGCAAATGCTACAAATCAAGTCTTGATTTCTGGTTCTGTAAGAAAGTGGGGAAGAAACGTTCTCGTTCATGATGCTGATTAAATGGGAAAGTATGTTGCCAGCATTTTCTTGTGTCAACTAAAAGTCAGAGGATAATTTAGGTCCTAGAAATGAGAAAAGCTGTTGAATGAATAAAATCAAGGCAATTCAAATGAGAACAACAGTTTCCAGGTGGAGGAGGGGGGAGAAATCTGCCTCCAGTACCTGGAGAAAAGTCTAACATCCAAGAGTCATAGGCAGCTGGGTTGGACTCCTGCTGGCTGAGGTCCTTTCCACATCCCGGGATTCCATGATACAAGCCGATCCATGAGCATTGCCCATGCGTGATCCATTCATGAGACGTACTGGAGCCATTCCCCAATAGATTAGGTAGGCAGAGAATGTAAACAGGAAGTTTTCCAAATAAATGCAAAGTTTCCACAACCCTATGAAAGAATAACAAGAAGTACAAATGAAGACAAGTCAGAATATTTTACCTCAAACCCAGGCCTGGAGCTGGGAGGACTTGGGTACAAATCTGGCCTCAGACAACTTCTTGGCTGTGTGCTCTTGAGCGAGTCATTTAACCCTGGTTTCCTAGCCCTTACCCCTGTTCTGCTTTGGAACTGATACTTGGTTGAATTCAAAGATAGGAAGAAAGGGTTTAAAAAAAGATTTCACCTCAAACCCATCAGTTTGGCAAAGATGGTAGACAACGTGAGGGATATTGAACGGTCTTTGAGAAGTCAGGCGTGCTAATACATTATCGGTGGAGCGCTAAATTTGGTGTCACCATTCAGGAAAACATTTTGTGAAGCAAATGCCCCAAGAAGAGCAAAGATAGAGTAGAATACCCATGTATGCAAATGGACTTCTAACAGCCCATTTCATAGCAGGAAAGACCCAGAAACAAAATGGGTGCTAGTCAATGTGGAGGAAGGCTAAACAAATTGCATCCATTCACATGCACACACTGCATCCTTTCTCTAGCAGATTGCCTCCCCGCCATTTTCTCATTTAGCTTCAATATCTCCTTATCTACTGCCTACTTTCACACTTCCAACAAATATGCCCAAGCTTCTCCCTCAAAATACTCTGTTGGGGGCAGCTGGGTAGCTCAGTGGATTGAGAGCCAGGCCTAGAGACGGGAGGTCCTAGGTTCAAATCCAGCCTCAGACACTTCCCAGCTGTGTAACCCTGGGCAAGTCACTTAACCCCCATTGCCTACCCTTACCACTCTTCCACCTATAAGTCAATACACAGAAGTTAAGGGTTTAAAAAAAAAGGGGGGGGCAGCTGGGTAGCTCAGTGAATTGAGAGCCAGGCCTAGGTTCAAATCTGGCTTCAGACACTTCCCAGCTGTGTGACCCTCGGCAAGTCACTTGACCCCCATTGCCTACCCTTACCAATCTTCCACCTATAAGTCAATACACAGAAGTTAAGGGTTTAAAATTAAAAAAAAAAAATACTCTGTTGGTGAGAATGGGGCAACTGGGTGGCTCAGTGAATAAAGAGCCAGCCCTAGAGATGGGAAATCCAGGGTTCCTGGCTGTGTGACCCTGGGCAAGTCACTTAACACCCATTGCCTAGCCCTTACTGCTCTTCTGTCTTAGAACTGATACACAGTATTGTAAGGGTTACCCTCACTTAATTCATCTATCCCTTATCTCTCTTCTCATAGGTGCAAAATTCTTAGAGCAGGCTGTTTACAGGAGGGGCCTCCACTTCCTCTCTGCTTCCTTTCTTCTTAACCCTCTGCAGGTTTTTCTGACCTCATCATTCAACCCAGGCTACTCTTTCCAAAGTTACTAGCTATGTCCCTCCTTCCCTTCCTGATCTCTTTAAAGCCTTTGCCAGTTAGTCACTGTCTTTTTTTTTTTTTTTCTTTTTTAACCCTTAACCTCTGTGTATTGGGTCCTTGGTGGAAGAGTGGTAAGGGTGGGCAATGGGGGTCAAGTGACTTGCCCAGGGTCACACAGCTCAGAAGTGTCTACGGCTGGATTTGAACCTAGGACCTCCCGTCTCTAGGCCTGACTCTCAATCTAGTCACTGTCTTTTCACTGACACTCTTCCCTGGGTCTCCTAAGTGACTGTTCCTCAGTCTCCACTGCTGGATGTTCACCCAGGGCACACCACTGATCAGGGATCCCACAGAGCTTTGCCACGGGCCCTCTTCTGTTCTCCTAGAATACTTCAATTGGCCACCTCTCCAGCTCCTGAGATTCTGAGATCTCTTTGTCCAGCTCACTCCAGGCTCACATCTTCCTAGAAGACATCTTGACCTGGATGGCTCAAAGGAATTTTAAATTCAACACACCCAAAGCCAAACTCCTTGTCTTCTCAGAAGCCCTCCCCTCTTCCTAACTTCCCTATTATTTTAGAGGGTACTGCCAGCCAACCAATCATGCAGGCTCAAAATCCAAGTGCCGGGCTAGACTCTTCCCTCATAGTCAATCTGTTTCCAAGGTTTCACTAACATCTTGCGCAGAGACTCCCTTCTCTCTCCTGGCACTGCCACCATCCTGGCACAGGTCCTCATCACCTCACAAATGGACTATGGCAACAGCCTGCTGGTGGGTCGGCCTGGCAAGAGTGTGTACCTTTTGGAGCCTCTCCTCTATTAAGAGGAGATCTTTAGTTCTTCTTTTTTATTCAAAGATATTTTACTTTCCCGATATATGTAATAATAATCTTCCACATGTGTTTTCTGAAATTCTAAGAGCCGAATTGTCTCCCTTCCTTCCTCCTTTCCTTCCTCCCCCCTCAGAGATGGTAAGGGATTTAATCTGGATTATATTAGTATTGTGTATTATCATGCAAAACTGGTTATTGTTGTGAGAGAAAACTCATAGAAAACCAAAACTCCCCAATAAAACTGTAAATACACCTCCCACCCCCAGAGAAAAATAGTCTGCTTTGATCTGCCTCTGAAAGAAAGAACTCCCACAGTTCTTTCTCCAGAGGTGGACCGCATTCTTTGTCCTACATCACTCAGAATTGTCCTGGATCATTGTATTGCTGAGAGTAGCTCAATCTGTTACAGTAGCTCATTCCACAATATTGCTGTTAAGAGTGTACAATGTTTTCCTGGTTCTGCTTATTTCATTCTGCATCAGTTCATGTAAGTCTTTCTGAAATCATCTGGTTCATCATGTATTATAGCACAATAGTATTCCATCACTATCATATACCACCGTTTGTTCAGCCATTCCCCGACTGATGGGCATCCCTTTAGTTATGAATTCTTTGCTACCACAAAAAGAGCAGCTCTCTCTATTTTTGTTCATGTGGGTCCTCACCCCCCAACCCCCTTTAAAAATCTCTTTGGGATTAGTAGTGGTATTGCTGGATCAAAGAGTAAGCACAGTTTCATAGTCTTTGGGCAGAGTTCCAAATTGCTCTCCAGAACTGTTAGATCAGTTCACAACTCCACCAATAATGCATTAGTGTCCCAATTTTGCCCTGTCCTCTCCAACATTTATCATTTTCCTTTACTGTCATCTGGACCAATCTGATAGGTGTGAAGTGGTACCTCAGAGTTGCTTTCATTTGCCTTTTCAAAAAGATCTTTCTAAGTAATAGTTCTGACTATGTCACCCTCCCCTCTGCCTCAAACAATTCCTGGGACTCCCTATTACCTCCTGGATCAAATTGAAACTCATCTGGCATGAAAGTTCCTAATAACCTGCTCAACCCCCTTATGCTTCTAGTCTTCTTACCCTTTGCCTACCCCCAGCCCCACTCAGGTACTCTTAAAAAAAACAACAAACCCAGCCTTACCTTCTGTCTTAGAATTGATATAAGGCAGAAGAGTGTAAGGTAAGAAGAGGCGGGCAATTGGGGTCAAGCGACTTGCCCAGGATCACACATCTAGGAAGCATCTGAGGCCAAATTTGTACCCGGGACCTCCAGTCTCCAGGCCTAGCTTTCTATCCACTGAGCCACCTAGCTGCCTGCCATGTACTTACTCTTCAATCCTGGTACACAGACCTCAGGGTGTTTCCTTGAACAAGAAACACCATCTCTTAAATCCAGGCACTTTTTCTTTTTTCTCTTTTTTAAACCCTTACCTACTGTCTTGGACTCAATACTGAGTTTTGGTTCCAAGGCAGAAGAGCAGGAAGGGCTAGGCAAGGGAGGTTAAGTGACTTGGCCAGGATCACACAGTCAGGAAGTGTCTGAGGTCAGATTTGAAAGCCATCATTGTTAAGACAGCCCAAAGTTGGGACACTGGGAGGCTCTTCACCTCCTCTGGGTGGGGAAAGAAGACCTACTCAGAACTAAGCAGGAATGTCCCTCCTCGCTTCAAAGATAAGAGGGAACACTCCATGGCCATGCCAGGACTGAAGGGATGCGCTCTAGAAAGTGTATAACCCACCTCAGTTCCCCTGCAATCCCTGCCCTGCCCAAAGCCTCAGAGGTCACCCGAAGGCTCCGATGGATGCGATGCTCCTCTTCTTGGCCCCCTGGGTTCTGTCTGCCTTCTCTGGAGCCTTCTTCCTCGGCCCCCCTCTGTCTTCCCTTCCTTCCTGCCCTAGTCTGGAGATACTAGGTCCTGAGAGTGTGATGGAGGAGCTGAGCTGTCCCTAAGCTTCTGGGACCAGGGGCTGAGCCTCCAGTCAAGCCTGGGAACCCAGAACTGGGTGCTGGGATTCAAGACTTGAAGGGGAGGCCTGCGCTTTAGTGGGTGAATCTGGGGCGAGCATTAGAGATTCTAATGC
Organism: Gracilinanus agilis; assembly: GCF_016433145.1. Classification (NCBI taxonomy): domain Eukaryota; kingdom Metazoa; phylum Chordata; class Mammalia; order Didelphimorphia; family Didelphidae; genus Gracilinanus; species Gracilinanus agilis. Next base: position 8,542,080 of record NC_058132.1, on the reverse strand, counting down.
TTAATGTAGCTGTGTGGGCTTAAAGAGTCAGTACCTTACTCCAGATCTCAGTTTACCCTCCTGTAAAATGGGGTAAAATGTGTAAAATGGGGGTAGGGTGAGGTTAAGGTTTAGATTGCCTGGTGGGCCCCGTCTAGGAGCAGCTGCTGGAAGTTACTGAAAGGCAAATTTAGCCTTGAGATCAGGGAAAACTTCCTAATCTTGAAAAGCATCCCCAAAGCGGAATCAGCTGCCTTACTCCATGTCTTAATAAACACTAATGAAGTGTCTGTCTGCCAGGTCTCCTCCTAAGAGCCAGGGATGCAAAGAAAAGCAGAAACGGTTCCCTGCCCTCAAGGAGGGCATCCAGCCCACCTCCCGGTGCCGCCTCAGAATCAATCCCAGGCTTCCTGGCTAGCTCTGCTCAGCTCAGCTGCTGACTCCTCTCTTCACACAATTGTCTTTTCCCATCTGCCCAGGGACTAGTGCTCCCTCTCCTGGAGTAACTTCCTTTTTTCTTTTTCCAATCACTCTCTCTAAATTATATATATATATATACAATATATATTAATAAATATATAAATTATATTATATTATATATTATATATAACATTATATAATATAATATTATATACAGTATATAATATAAAACAATATATAATATATAATAATAAAATAATAATTAATATAATATCTATTTATAAATGTCCAATTCTATGCAAAAGACAATTTTAATATTAATTCCTAAGAATTTTGGGTTCTGAATTCATCTTTCTCTCTCCCTCCCACTGTCCTTGAGAAGGCAAGTAATTTAATACAGGCCACACAAATGCAGTCATACAAAATATATTTCCATAATAGCCATGTGGTAAAAGGAAATACAGATCAACAAAAAATCCACAAGAAAAGTAAAGTGAAAAAAAAAAAGTCTGCTTCCATCAGTCTTCATGCTCCATCACTTCTTTCTCCGGAGACAGATTCATTTTTCATCATGAGTTCTTCGGACTTGTCTTGGATCATTGTATTGCTGAGACGAGCTAAGTTTTTCACAGTTGATCATCTGACAATGCTGCTAGTATTGTGTACAGTGTTCTGGTTCTGCTTATTTCACTCTGCATCAGTTCGTGAAGGTTTTTCTGAAACCACCCTGCTAATCGTTTCTTTTATTATTATTATAATTATATTTATTTATTATATTATTCTATGATTATTATATTCCCCCGATGACTGAACAACTTGTGATATATGATGGTGCTGGAATATTATTGTGGTGTAAGGAATGATAAAGTGCTTAATTTCTATAAGAACTAGAAAGACCTACATGAACTGCTACGAAGTGAAATAAGCAGAACCAGGAGAACATTTTACACAGAAATTTAAACACTGTGGGATGATCAAATATGACTGACTTCTCTACTAGCAGCAATGCAATGATCCAGGACAATTCTGAGGGACTTATGAGAAAAAATACTCTCCACATCCAGAGAAAGAACTGTGGGAGCAGAAAAGCAGAAGAAAAGCATATAATTTATCATTTGTATGGGTATATGATTTGGGATTTGGAGATTAAAAGATGACTCTATTACAAAAATCAATAATATGGAAATAGGTTTTGAGTGATAATACATGTATAATCCAGTGGAATTCCTTGTTAATTCTGGGAGAAGGGAGGGGAGAAGGAAGAGAGACAACATGAATCATGTAACCACAGGAAAAAATTTAAAAATATTTTTAAAATAACAAAATTATTATATTGCCCCCATTACATGGAGACATAAATTTAAAAAATCATTTTCTGACATTTTGTAATCCATGATCTTTCCCTCCCTTTTTCCCCTTTCCCCTCCTCAAGATGGCAGGTAATATGATGTAGTTTGTACATGTTGTTATCACATAATACAGATTTCTATATTCGTCATGTTGTGAAAGAAGACATACATCATTTATACTAGGAAAAAAAAAACTCATGAAGGAAATAGAATAGAAAATGGTTTGCTTCAATCTGCATTCAGACTTCTTCAGTTCCTTCTAAGGCAATGAACAGTCTGTTTTATTCTGTGTTTCTTGGAGGTGTCTTGGATCCTTGCCTTGTTAATAATAGCTGTCATTCACAGTTGATCATGCATTATTGCTGTTACTGTGTACAAAGTTCTCTTGGTTCTGCCCACTTCACTTTTTATCAGTTTATCTAAGACTTTCCAGGATTTTTTGTGAACCTTTTGTTTGTCATTTCTTATGGCACAGCAGTGTTCCACTGCAAGTATACATACCACAACTTGTTCAGCTATTCCCCCACTGATGGACCACCCTTCAGTTTCTAATTCTTTACCACCACAAAAAGCGCTGCTAGAAAGATTTGGCATAAGTAGTTCCTTTTCTCCTCTCCTTGATCTCTTTGGGATATAGACCCAGTAGTGGTATTGCATATTGGGTATGCACAATTTAATAGCCCTTTGGTCATGGCTCCAAATTGCTCTCCAGAGTGGTTGTATCTGTTCACAGCTCCACCAACAATGTAGTAGTGTCGCCAAATTTCCTCCACCCCTCCAGCTACTCATCATTTTTTATAGCACAATAGGATCTTATCACAATCACAGCTCATTCAGCCATTCCCCAACTGATGGGCACCCCTTCAATTTCCAATTCTTTGCTACTATAAATATACATATTGTACATATAGGCCCTTCCCCCTCATCCCCATCCCCATATCTTTGGACTATAGACCTAATAGTGGCATAGCTGGGTCACAGGCTATGTAGAGTTTTGTACACTTTGGGGCGTGGTTCCCAATCGCTCTCCAGAATGGATGGCTCAGGACACAGCTCCATCAATAGTATATCAGGGTTCCAGTTTTCCCACATCCCCTCCAACAATAGTCATTTTCCTTTTCTGGCATATTCAGAGCCATAGTTTTGGTTCCTTGTTGCCTGTTCTAATTCTTTCAGTTTCTTTCCCTTCTCCTGTGACTGTAGCGAGCATCCCCAGTCCAATATTGAATAACAGTGCTGATACCAGGCATCCTTGCTGCATCCCTGATGTTACTGGGAAGGCTTCTAGCTTACAGAGAGATACTACTTATCTTTTCAAAGAATGCTCCATTTATTTCTATGCTCTAGTGTCGAAAGCTTTTTCTGCATCTATTGAGATGATCACATGATTTCTGCTGGTTTTGTTACTGATGTGTTCAATCATGGCCATAGTTTTCCCAATATTAAACCAGCCCTGCAAATCCCATGTTCAGAAAAAGCCTGAGCATGGATCTTCGTAGTCAATCAGACTTTATTGTGAGCTTGCAAGTTACGCTCAGTCAGAGGTTTACAGACACACCCAGCATGGTCCGAAACTCTGATCATCGTAGTGACAGATATTTATAGATTCAAAAAGGCATTACAGGAAGAGATTTTATGTAAAAGACTTTCATTTCCAAAGGGGTGAGGAGGTACAGTTTTTGCCCAGGTCTCCCCATCTAGATGTATGTGATCTGGTACGATGGACCCCAGATGGACAGTGTGAACATGATAAAACCACAAAAAGGTTGCTCTTTGCACCAAGAAGCATAGGCTTTGTACTAGAACTAGCCTGTTTCTGTACCAGTTCTTGTGATGTAATTTCAAGGTCATCTTTCCCTGTGTCCCAGGATGCTGAGACAAGACATCAGGTACTTATCAACAGACTTAAGCAATACGATGACCTGTGAGTGTTTGTAAGGCCTGCCATCCCTCTCAAAGTCAGAGATTATAATGGTCAACAGTCATATGTACTTAATTATCCTTATTATTTGATTGCATGACTTATGGTAACTTTCACAGTCAAGGAACAACTGAAACTATCACTTGCTATTAAATCAGCAGTTACAACTCATCAACTTCCAATTAGAATTTATTGGATTAAATGAAAAAAGGCATAATTGACTCGATTATAATCCAGATAAAGCTAATTTAAGAACATTATCCTTTTTGCTGACTGGGTTATACTATATGATCCTTGTGACATATTGCTGTTATCTCCTTGCTGGTATTTTATTTAAAATTTTTGCATCAATATTCATTACAGAAATTGGTCTATAGTTTTCTTTCTTTCTTTTAGGGCTCCCTGGTTTAGATATCAGAGCCCTGGAAAAGGAATTTAGTAGGATTCCTTTGCCTATTTTCCCAAATAGTTTATATAGTGTTGGAAATAATCATTTTTAAAATTTTTGGTAGAATTCAATTGTCGATCCATCTGGGTCCTTAGGGAGTTCAGTGATAACTCATTCAATTTCTTTTTCTAAGACAAGGTTATTTAAGTATTCTATCCCCTCTTCTATTTATCTGGGCAATTTATATTTTTGTAAATATTCCTCTGTTTCACTTAGATTGTCACATTTATGGGCATATCATTTGGCAAAATAGCCCCTAATAATTGCTTTCATTGGTCTTCTTTTCAATCAACCTACCAATCAATGATTGCTTATCAATTTTATTGATTTTTTTTCATAAAAACAGCTCCTGGTTTTATTAGTTTGGTGGGGTTTTTTACTTTCACTTTTGCTCATCTCTCCTTTGATTTTCAAGCTTTCCAATTTGATGTTGAAACAGAGATTTTAAATTGTTCTTTTTCCAGTTGCATTGCCAATTCCTTATTGATCTGCTCTCTGTTTTATTAATGCAAGCTTTTAGCGATATAAACATCAATTCCCCCCTCCCCACCTTTGGTTACATCCCATAAAAGTTGGTATTGTCTCACTGTCACCATCATTCTCTTTAGTGAAGTTATCTATGGTTTCTATGGCTGGCTCCTTTAGGATTAGATCCTTTAGTTTCCAATGAGTTTGTCATCCAGCTTTCCTTAATGTCATCTTTACTGCAATCTGATGGGAAAGGAAGCCTTAATATGCCTGCTTTTCAGCACTGGGATGGGGGCTTTGGTGCCCTACCCGGTGATTTTTGTGTGGAGGAGAATAGACTCCATTGCTCCAGCAGGAAGGGAGATGCCTCCAATGGCCCTTTGGCCTAGGACTGAGGTCTGGGGGGAGGCTCCAAGGCCAGAGACACTGCCCTGGAAAGAAGGAGGGCTTAGGATGGAAAACAGCCTCGGGCCCTGGACCCTGGCTGTGGGTGGGAGGGTTCATCCTCAGTTTGGGCCTCCTGAGGCATCAGCTGCATTGGGTTGTTGCCCAGAGCTGGGGTCCCCGGGGGCTGATTCCCCCCTCCCCCTCCCAGTGGAAGGGGTTTCCGGGTCCAGGAGGGTCCATCCTCCGGCCCAGGCCGGGAGGTTCAGGTAGGAGTGCAGATCGGGGCCTCACCATGTCTCTGCCTTTGGTCCCTGCAGAAGTCTCCTGGTGGCACCCTGGCTTCTGAGCAAATAACCTTCCCCCTCCGGGCACCCCCAGCGTTTATTATGCGCCCGCTGCATGCGTGGTGCAGGGCTGGGCACAGGGGAGGATGAACTCGGGCCTGGGGAGCTCCCCGGCCGAAAGGGAGGCGGGCAGGATGAGCCTGGGGTGATCCACAGCTGGCAGAGCAGGGCTGGGAGGTGAACTGGGAGTGTTGGCCCCGCCGAGGGCGGACCCAGCGCCTGGCCCACCCGAAGAATTAGTGGGATGCTAGTTGAAAGCACACAGATCGTACTGTACCAGGCCCCCCCGTTTGTGCGCGTCTTAGACAACCTGGGAAGGGGGGGGCGGTGACAGCGAACAAAGGTGCGGCCCCTTTAAGAGGAAAGCGCGGGAGCCCGACCGGGGCGGGGCTTCCGTAGACACGTGCGAAGTTTGCTTACCAGGGGCCGGGCGCATCACGTGACAGGGGCGGAGCGCAGGCAGGGATGGGGCCGGGCGAGTCACGTGACGGACGATGGGCGGGGTCGAGGGGAAGCCTTTGCCTCCCCGGCGCGCCCGGCCACAGGCGGCAGCGGCGGAGGCAGCGGAGCGATGGACGGCTCCGGAGAGCAGCCGCGCGGCGGGGGTGATCTGGGTAAGGACGCGCTGGGGAAGTAGGGCCGAGGCAGAGCGAGGGCAGGCCGCGGGGCTGGGGCTCGGCGGCTCCTTGCCGGGGTCCAGCCTCCGGGCCCTGACCAGGTTGGGGCCTGCCCGGACTTGCCGCCGGAGAGGGAGGGAGGGAGCGAGTCGGGGCCGGGCCGTCCTGGCCGCTACCCCTCCGACCCCCGCGTCTTCCTTCTGTAGGGGCCACGAGCTCGGAGCAGATCATGAGGACTGGGGCCGTGTTGCTGCAGGGGTGAGCGGGGAGTCCCGGGCCGGGGCGGGGCTGGGGCTGGGCGGGGAACCCGGGGGGCTCAGCGCCCCCTCCTCTCCCTACAGGTTCATCCAGGACCGGGCGGGCCGGGTGGCGGGTGGCGCCCCCGAGCTGCTCCTGGACTCCATGGGGGACTCGGCCCCGCTGCCCTCAGACCCCAGAACCAAGCGGCTTACCGAGTGCCTGCGGAGGATCGGGGACGAGCTGGACAGCAACATGGAGCTTCAGAGGTAGCGGGTTCCCCGGGCCCCCTCGATGCTACCGCCCCCTCTGGCCCCCAGAGTGCGAACGTTACCCCAGCCTTGCCCCGCCCCATCTCTGCCTAGCCCTCCTCGAGTGGTACCCCTCCGGGGCCCCTCTCCAAGTTGCTCCCCCTCCAACCCCGCCCCACTCCCCATCTCTGTCCCCGGGGCCCCCCTCAGTATCCCCTCCCCGCCCCAGGATGATCGCCGCGGTGGAGACCGACTCCCCCCGGGAGGTGTTCTTCCGAGTGGCAGCCGAGATGTTTTCCGATGGGAACTTCAACTGGGGGCGGGTGGTGGCCCTCTTCTATTTTGCCAGCAAGCTGGTGCTCAAGGTGCGTGTGGATGGGGGCGGGGGGCGGGGCCAGGGTGGGCCGGGCCTCTTTGCCTAACCCCCTTACTCACGCCCCCAGGCGCTTTGCACCAAGGTCCCTGAGCTGATCCGAACCATTGTGGGCTGGACCCTAGATTTCTTGAGAGAACGGCTGCTCACCTGGATCCAGGAACAGGGTGGCTGGGTATGCACCCGCCCCACCCCGTGTCTTCCCTCTTTCCCTTGGCCTCCCAGTGACCCCAAATGCTGGCCGACCCCCCCCCTCCCCTTCCCTCATGGCCCTTGACTTCCTGGTAATCTCCTGGGCCTCTCCCCACAGGACGGCCTCCTCTCTTACTTCGGGACACCAACTTGGCAGACTGTGACCATCTTCGTGGCCGGCATCCTCACCGCTTCCCTTACCATCTGGAAGATGTCCTAGGGAGGGCTTGGGGGCCTGGCTGCCCCCCCCCCTCACCCCGGCTCTCTTTGGACTGTCTGTTTTTAGGCTAAATTATGGGTTTTCCAATATTGGGGGGAGGGGAGGGAGGCACATTTTTCTTACTTTTGTAATTATTTTGGGGAGTGTCCCAGGGCCTCTGGTAGTGCCCCAAAGGAGATGTTCTTCGGGCTAAGAGGTGGTGGGATGAGTGTTAACCTTGGCCAATAAACAACTTTGGAGCAGGTTCTGCTGAGGTGCTTCTTTTACTGTGCTGCCTCATCATGGGATTGGTCTCCGGGTCTCAGTTTCCCCTTCTGTAAAACAGCAGGCAGAGTGAGGCCTGGAGCTTCCTGCATGTGGGCCTGGACCAGTTCACTTCCCTGTTGGCACCTGGCCCCAGTGTGGCTGGGGCAGGAAGGTGGGGCCTGGCCCTGGTCAAAGGCCATCAGGAAGGTCCCTGCTGCAGCAGAGTAGGGGAGTTGGTAAATGGATAAGCCTGAGCCCCAGGCCTGAAGACCTTTTGTTCCCCTCCTCTGCTGCCCCCACTGACCCAGCTTAGAGGCTTGAGGAAAAAAACACTGGGGAAACCTCGGGGCTGGAGGCAGCAGAGGACCCCAAGAGGTCAGACACAGCAACTACCAGGAAGAATGGAGGGGTCAAACAGCCAATCAACAAACACCTGTTAAAGTTTCCTGTGAGTCAGGCACTGTGCCTAGGCAAGGCGAGATGGAGAACTTCCATTCTGACAGGGAGACAGCAAAGCTACAGCGGCACCTCCGTGATACACGGAATGCTACATAGATGTGTTGGATGAGGGGCAGACCCCGGGGCTGGCCGGCAGCCTGGGAGGAGGGGAGGCTCTCTCTCCCCTCCATCAGACCAGCATCCCCACACAAGAGGAAGTTCCTACTAGTGGGGAGTGACCCCCCCACCATCCCCAAGAGCTGAGCTGGACATGACTCAGCACTGCCCCCTCTCCCTGAGCTCAGCATGACTCAGCTGACCTCCCCCCCATCCCGAACACGAAATCTTTCTATTCCAGTCAACAACAGCCCGGTCCTAGATCCACAAACCCCCCACTCCCCGCGGTCTTGGAGCCAGGGCTACAGCAGAAACTGAACTTAGCCCCAGGGTCTGTGTTCAAGTCTGGCCCCCAGTGCCCACTATCTACTCTCGGCAGTTCCCTATGCTCCGTGTCTCGGTTTCCGCTCGGTCCCATAAGGCTCTCGTTTAACGGTGGAAGGAGGAAGAGCGGCCCTACGAAGTCCATCAGGCCAGCCCTTCACTCCTTTTGTCCACCCCGCCCCTTCGGAGCTCCGATCTTGGCCCGGACCCGCACGTGACCGTCCTCCGTCTCCCCCTCCCTTCTAGTGCGCGCGCGCAGTCCCTCTCCCTGCTTTCCCGCCTCTCATCCAGGGGCAGCCCGAGCTCCTCCATTGGCTGCCTGTTCCCCGGATTCTCGCTCTGCGCTGCGGGATTGGGCCGTGGCCCATCAGGCCCCGCCCATACCCACAGTCCCCGCCCCCGACGACACGCCCATATACGGAGCTATAAGAACTCGGCCCCGGGCTACTGCTTTAGACCGCGTTTCCCGGCTCTGGTTCTTGCTTCAACAGTGTTTGGACGGAACCTATCCGGAACCTCTCGTCTTCCTGCAGACCACTATCCCCTGGGGCTCTAGCCGTCACCAGCTTCCGGGACCAGCTGCCACCAGCATCCGGGACCAACCCCCTCTCCGCCGCCGCTGCCATGAGTTCCACGTCCCAGATCCGCCAGAACTACTCCCCCGAGGCCGAGGCCGCTGTCAACCGCCTGGCCAACCTCTTCCTGCAGGCCTCCTACACCTACCTGTCCCTGGTGAGGCTCGGGGAGCCCTTCGCCTAATTCCCCGGCCTGTGCGCCACCTTGGGCCCCGTGGCCAGGGCCCCTTGCTCCCAGCACCCACCAGGACTGCGCATGCTCGGCCCCCGCGCGCGCCCCTCGTTCCTGCGAAGCTCCTGTGCCTCTGCCGCGCGCCCTTTGTTCTTGTTTAGTCTGGGAGGAAAAGGCACGGTGGGGGGGGGGGGTCCGGAGTCCGCGCGCACGCGCGAATCTCCTCCTTCCCTGCCTGCAGCCGCTTATGTTTACCCTATAGGGTTTCTATTTCGACCGGGACGATGTCGCCCTGGCCAAGATGTCAACCTTTTTCCGGGAACTGTCCAGGGAGAAGCGCGAGGACGCCGAGCGCCTCCTGCGCCTCCAGAACCAGCGTGGGGGCCGCGTGCACCTCCAGGCCGTGGTGGTACGTAGCTGGACTACAAGCCTCCGGGAAGGGCTTTTGGGAAATGGAGTTCCTCGGGCTGGCCGGCCCCTAACTCTTCTGTTCTCCTCAGAAACCTGCCCAAGACGAGTGGGGCGGCAGCAGGGATGCCATCGAGTCCGCGCTGAACCTGGAAAAGGGCCTGAACCAGACCCTCCTGAAGCTGCACGCGCTGGCTTCCAGCCAGGGGGATCCTCATGTAAGTAGCCCGGGGGAGGCTCCGAGCCAGCGCCGTCTGGCAGGGTGCCCCGCCCCCATCCCGCTCACTGGCTCTTCTCTCTCCTAGCTCTGTGACTTCCTGGAGAGCCACTACCTGGAGGAGGAGGTGAAGCTGCTCAAGCGCCTGGGTGACCACCTGACCTCCCTGGGCCATGTGCAAAGCCAGGGCGGCCTGGGCGAGTACCTGTTCGAGAGGCTGAGCCTGAATGACGACTAGGGGGGCTTAAGCAAAGGAGTGCAGAACCCCAAATAAAGCTCTTTGGCTTGCCCTCAGTGGGCCGCTGCCTGACCTCTGCGTGCTTCCTTGGGGCTGGGCGGGTGCGCCTGTTTATAGGATCCTGCCTGAGGCTCCAGATCAGATGGCTGATCAGATCCTAAGCCTGGGACTACAGCCTGCCCGCCAGATAAGCTCCCCGGTCTAACAAGCCACACCCCAGGACTCTGGGGCACCTGGGCAGGGCTGTGGGGGAAGGGCAGCCACAGGTGCTGAAAATCCTTTTATTTGTGAAAACATACAGGCCTTTTCCAAGGACGGATCCATCAGGGTGAGAGGCCCCAGGCCACCCAGACCCCACCCTGCCCCTAGCCTGGGGCTGGCACAACCAGGGCTCTGGCCAGGAGCCAGTCTAAGGGGCCCAGGGTGGGGCATCTTCTGGGAGTGTGTGATAGCCAGCAGGGAGAGGGAGGCAGTCCCAAACTCAGGGCTCTGGAGTGTATGACTGGAGCTGCCAAGAGGGAGAGGGAAGAGGACCTCTAAGGGCCCCCCTGCAGGCCTCCCAGCTCCCAGGCTGGAGAGGACAAACGAGGCAAAGCCTGGGAGGGAGGCTGGGGAAAGGGAGGCCCCAGCTAGTTGCGCTCCTCCCCCAGAGAGCTGGCAGGGCTGAGGGGCTCACTGGGGGTGCTGGGAGAACTGGAGGGGGCCGTATCAACAGAACCCCGTTTGGTGGCCGAGGCCCTCCGTGACCACTCAGGGGCCCGAATGTTCCTCCGGTCTTTCTCGGCCTCCTCCTCCTCATTGTAGCGCTCACTATCCTCATCAAAGCCCGAGCTTCGGTTCCCATTCTCCTCGCCTTCTTCTTCTTCCTCCCCCTCGCTCTGGTGGGGGCTGGAGTGTCGGGACAGTGATGGTGATGGAGGCACTGAGGCTGGGCGTGGGTAGCGGAAGCCCTGCGTCTGGGGAACAAGAGGTCCGTAGGCAAAGGTCCTCCCGAAGGTACCCAGCCTCCTCCCTGGAGACCCCCCACCCTGGAGACCCCCTCTACTCACGGCGTCGGCATCGTGAGGCTCATATGTGAAATGATCTGGGAAGGCCCTGGCCAGGGCCATGTGGCGGGCAAACATGTAATACTGGGGAGGGGAGGAAGGTGGGTTAGGGGCCGGCCAGGGACACGCGGGCCCCCTCCCAGCCTGCCCCCCTGCAGACGTGGTGGGTGGTGCCCCGCTGTGTCATACCCGGCCCAGGTATTTCCAGTCCAGCAGGTCTGAGAGCCGTTCTGTGCGGTTACGTTGGACGATCCGTTGTCTTCGGCTCTGCTGGCAGAAGCTATAGAGGAACGAGGTCAGCTGGGTGCATGAGTCGTCCAGGCTTCGGAACCTCCGGTCCAGGATGTAGATGCCTGCAGAACCGAGGGGTCACCCGAGAGCTCGAGGGAGGGGCTCCCGCCCCCCCAGAGCACATCCTAGCCCCCATTCCCCTGGCAGTACTCACCGTAGGCAGAGGGGTCCGCAATGTGCTCCTCCATGAAACAGCCGAAGCCAGAGAGGTTGGTAGAGATACTGGGGATGCCCATGACGGTGCATTCGGCTGGGGAAGAGGACAGCAGTCAGGGACCCCTGAATGTACCCCAACCCCACCCTCCACCAGATTCCCCATACCAGGCGTGTAGCCCCAGGGCTCGTAGTAGGAGGGGAAGACCCCGAGGTGGCAGCCCCGAACAAACTCCTCGTAATCCACGGGCAGCAGAGGGCTAGTGGAGGAGAGGAACTCAGGATGGAAGATCACCTGGAGGTGGAGAGATGGGGGCAAGGCTAGGGCCCAGGGCCTTTCCTTCCTCAGAAGCCAGGGGAGTTTTCCAGACGCCTCCCCTCCCTGGCCCCTAACTGAGCCCCCATTAGCACAAGGGGATGAGGCTTGCCCCCTCCCTGGCCCCTAACTCTGAGACCCCTTCACTGGCCGGGGCGTAATGGGGCAGCCCCCCTCCCTGCTCCAGGCTCCGAGCCTGGCCTCGCCTTCACGCGGTCGGCGCTGCTATTGAAGAGTCCGATGCGTCGGATGGTGGTGAGGATGGGGTCCGAAGAGTCATCCAACATGTTGTGGGTGCACACAGGGGGGAAGGACTGCCGCTGAAGAGAGCAGGGGCAGGACAGGTCAGGAAGTCTGGGGGGCCCGGCCCGGCTGCCCGCCAGCCCCAGACACCCAGGGGGGCCGGTCCTACCTGTGTGGCAAAGATGGCTCTCTTCATCATGGTGAAGTCCTCCTTGTCCAGCATCTTGTTCATGTCTGGGAGGCTTCCGCTAAGGGTGGCAGGGGGCGGGTGGGGGTCAGTGTGCTAGCCAGACGGGGAGCCCCCCGCCCTGGGGAGGGGTGCTAGGAAGGCCCCCACCCTCCACCCTGTCTCCCCCGCCCCCCTTCCAGCACTCACACCAGCAGGGATTCGTAGAGCTTTCTCCCAAACTTCTCTTTCACAGTGTTGGCAGTGTCCCTGGGTGGAGGGAGGGCAGAGGCTTCGTCATTTGGGGGCCCTTGCTGGGGGGCTGGAGGAGAAGGTGCTCAGGAGGGAAGGGAACCCTGGTGGCTGGGGCCCAGCAGGAAGAGGGCCTCAGGGCAAGAAGAGGAGATCCAGGCACTGGGGAGGGCCAGAGGCAGGACTCACCAGAGCTGCTTGCGCACAGCCTGGCCCTTGAGGGTCTCCACATTGAAGTTGTTGGTCCTCGCGGGCATGATGAAGAAGGCCACCACGGTCTGCTCACTGCCGTTCACCTGCAAGGGGGTAGGGGGTCAGGTGGGGCCTCTCTGGGGGAGCCCTCCCCCACGGTGCCCCCCAGGTGCCTGACCCTGAGCAGGTAGTTGAGGCGAGCCAAGGCCTCCAGGAAGACGTCTGCACCCTTGTTGGAGAACTCGTAGCGGCCAGCGATGAAGAAGTACAGGGTCTTGTCCAGGTTGAAGTCCAGGTGGCTGGTGGGAGGACTCCCTCGGTCACCCCTCCAGGGCTGGCCCCTCCCCTGGCCCTTGGCACCTCCCAGAGACCCAGTGTGTGCCCAGCTGAGAGTCCCCTGGGGAAGGCCCCTCACCCATAGAAGTGGCCCCTCACAAACTCCTGGATGCGAGCCTTGCTCTGGGCGTGCAGGTTCTGGAACTCGTGCATGGCCGAGAACTTCTTCACATTAAGCCCATTGGGGGTGACAATATCTGGGGCGAGGAGGAGGGGGCCTGAGGCTCCAGGGCCAGCCTCCCAGGCCTGGTGCCCCCCCCCCCCGCCCCAAGGGGAGCCCTTTGGAGCCAGGCTAGAGGCTGGCTGTAGGGCCCACGGCCTCTCGGTGGCTAAGGACAAGGACTATGGAGCACTGGGCCCCTATGGCAGTCCTGGGAGCTTGGGGCTACTGTGAGTCCCATTTCATAGCTGGGGAAATTGAGGCAGATGGGAAGGGTTGCCAAGGAGGGTCGGACCTCAGGCCTTTGGGCCTCTTTAGGGCCGGCTGGGCACTTCACCTGGCTTCCTCTTCAGCAGATGCTGAGCCTCGATGGCTGTGATCTGGGACACGGTGGTAAAGACATGGGCGCAGTGGGCAGCCGCCCGCTCCATACAGTAGCGGTGATAGATCTGCCGCTCCCCAGCCTCCTTGTCCACGTTGAACTAGGAGGGAACAGGGGCCTCAGAGGCCCTGCCTCGTCTCCCCCCCCTCGGCCCCCCCAATCCCACACTGGGGGAGCCCCTCACATTCTCCAGGTTGTTGTAGAAGTCCACGGCCCCAGCACACAGGTAGCGGCCCAAGAGTGTGGCGTGAGTGGTGAAGATGGTGGCCACGGGCAGCTTCCGGGCCCGACATAGGCACAGGCCCACGCCGGCCAGCCACTCGTGGAAATGGCCCACAATGAAGGGCTTCTCATCACTCTGAGCCCAGAACTGTGGAGGACACAAAGGGGGCTCTAGGAGCTGCCATCTCTGCCCCACTTAGGGCCCCAGAGACACCCACCCACCCACTGCAGCTGCCGCCTCAGGGCCCCAGGGACCCCCATGGGATGGGAGGGGTGCCTCAGGGCCCCAGAGACACTCATCCACTGTAACTGCCCACTCAGGGCCCTGGGGTCTCCCATGGGTTGGGGGCATGTGGGGGGCTGGCAGGGAGTCCCTACCTCTCCCAGGAACCAAGTGGTGAGAAAGCCAAAGAGGACAGCGTCATTGGCTTCGCGGTCGTACCAGGGGACCCCGATGCTGCAAGTGTCCCACAGCTCGCCCTTCCAGCGCTCCAGAGCCCAGGCGGCAGCCCCCACATCGAGCAGCACCACGGGAGGGCTGCCCTCAATCAGCCAGCGGCCAAAGTACACCTGGGGGGGTGCGGGCACGTGGCCAGGGTGCCCAAGGCCCTGGGTCCCCTCTCAGGGGCATCACTTTCTTCCCACCTAGGGTAGTTCCAGCAAGGCTAGGCGGGGAGGCTCCCCACTGGGTCTGCCAGTCATCTCAAGCCCCAGGAGCCCTCCATGCTCCCTCCCTTGCTCATGGCGCCCCTACTGGCCCTCTTCTGCCCACCCTTCCCCCGCCCAGCGGGAGGCCAGTGGCCCCTCCCCCTCCCAGCTGCTTGCTGCCCTTTCCCGGCCAGGGGGGGAAGGGGCTATTCTTAGGCTGTGACCCTGCCCTCCTCCCATCACATGGTCAGCACCTGCCCTGGGGTTCTCCTGGGGTCAGGCCCAAGGCTGAGGCTTCAGACCCTCTCAGGGCCCCCTCATATTAGCCACCCCGACTCAGAACTCAGAAACACTTCCCTGGCACACGTGTGGGCACGAGCAATGTGGTGGGGCCACAAAGAACGTGTGCCAAGGCAGCCCCTTCTCCTCAGGATTCAGGTGACCTTGGCGATGTCCCTGCCCACCCCAGGCCTCGGTTTCCTCCTCTCACTCGTCCTAGGGGTCTAGACCAGCCAGCCTGGCAGGCCTTGGCAGTGGGACCCTCCTACCTTGCAGCCTTTGCTGTTCATGGAGTCCAGGGTCTTGCGCAGGGCTGGGGTGGGCGGCTCCAAGAGCTCCACTTGGGTCCGCACCCCCTGCTCGGTGTAGGGCCCCACCAGGTAGTAGTTGTCCCCCCACTCATCTCCAGTCACTTTGGCTTTGGTCTGAAGCACCGTGTAGATGCCCCCCACTGTCAGAGAGTCCTGAGTTAGCCCCAGCCATCCTGGAGGAAGGGAAGTGGCCCCCCACCCCAGGCTTTCCAGGAGACCCTCTTCCTCTTCTCCATTCTCTCCTGCTAATCCCCAGCTTCAAGGCTCTCAAAAGGAACCTGGCAGGGTCCTAGGCAGGAGGGAGAGGGGGCATTTGTTACAGGGACCCGTCAGTCCACCCTCCCTTGCCAGGTGACCTGTTTTCCAGGTCTATGGGGGGGGGGTCCCTCAGAACCTGGCCATTCACTTCCCAGCATTCTGGGGCTCTCTGCAGTAACTGGGGGTCCTGGCCTCTGAATTCAAAGATCCTTTGGGACCTTAAACTCAGAATACCAGGGCTACTGGGGCTCTTAAGCCTGGAGACTCCCATCATTCTGGATCTTTAGTCTCAGCATCGCAGAGGTCAAATTGTCCCCATCCCCAGCTACCCTGATTATTTCCCAACCTGTGGGGTCTGGAATCCCAGTTACCCAGCCTAGGGAACCCCTGATACTAGGTCTTGACATTTGGGGCACCCAATCAATCGTATTCTACAGCTTGGGGCTTCTTGATGGAAAGGTTGCCTTCCTTTAGGGGTGTCCAAACTGTGCCCCCCTCCCCCTTTCTTTTTAGCACTGTCTGAGTTCCTACTTTCTAAGCTGTGGTAGTGGAGCCACCTACACCTCAGGGATGCCCAGCTCTGAGGCCTGGCAGGGCCCAACTTCCTGCCTCCCAGCTCCTCTGAGCCTGGGGACTCTGAGGACCTCCTCCCCTAACCCAGGGGTCCTGGCCTTCTGAAGTGACTGGTTCCTCTCTCATCTCTGGCCAATCTCCCCAGCTATCCACTACCCTATCCAGGAAATACAGATCTATGGCCCCCTAAGCTCTGCCTTCTTCCTATGAACCCTGAGATTCCAGCTACCAAGACCTTACTTCTGAGCCCCCCCCCCAACTCTTCCAGACTGGGAACTTTGGAGTCCCCCTGGTCCTCCAAAACTGTTGTGCCTTCCCTACTCTCCGGAGACTAGAGGCCTGAAGGCAGCCATTCCCCTCCCAGCCTGGGAACTCACTGTTTGAGCTACTCACACTGAGTAGCTTCCTTCCCTCACCTGAGGGGATTCTTCCATTCTGGGGGCCCTTGCTTCTGCCTTTCCTCAAGCTAAAGCCCTCTGAAATGTTAAGTGTTCCAGACTCTAGAAGGAGTCAGGGAAGCTGGGCCACTTGGCATTCTTGGGGTGGGAGATATGGAGATTTTGGGGACAAGGTAGGTGGATGGCTCTTCAGTCCCTCCCCAACATCTTGGAGGGCTCTTGACTTGGGTCCCAGGGGTCCTGCCCCAAAGAACCCAGAACCACAGGCCCTTCACTTTTACCTGGGGGTGGGTTATGTGCCACCCTTGGAGGAATCATTCTGTCCTGGGGGGGATTCATCCTGCCCTGCCCCCTCCCCAGAGTCACCCTACAGAGTAGGAGTGTCATACCAACCTGCCCTTTATAGTGGTGTCATCTCACCCTGTCTCCTCCCTGGGACAGATGTCACCCCTCCCCCACCATGGAAGTTCACCCATAAGGTGTCATCCTGCCCCTGCCCCATTCCCAGGGTGTCCCCCCCCTCCCTCCCTGAGGGGCTGTCACCCCCTTCCCCTCCCCGGAATGACACCCTGCCCTCCATTCCCCCTTCTTGAGGATGTCACCCCCACACACACACTGTCTCTGACCCCTCCCTGGGGGTTCATCCAACTATGGGGAGGGTGTCATCCTGCCCTGCTCCCTCCCTAGGGGGAATGTCACCCCAACTTCGCCCTGCCCCCTCCCTGGGGTGTCACCTCCCCAGTCTTCCCCCATCCATGGGGTGTCACCTCTTAGGGGTCTCCTTCCCCTCCCCCCCGCTCCCCCAGGGGGTCCGCCTCACCCTTGTTGGCCACCTCCCAGGCCACCTCGAAGAGGACAGCGTTGTCCAGGTCCAGCTCATCCTCCCAGTCCTCCAGGCCGGGCAGCGACGACACGGACAGGCTGCGGCTTAGCGGCATGGCGGCGGACCCGCAAGACTCGGGGCGGACTGGACGCAGACTGAGGCGGAGGCTCTGAGCCCCGGGCCGCAGCCGCAGCCGGACCCTTCGGCTCTCCGGCGCCTCGCCCCGCCTCCTCACCCGCCATTGGGGCGCCCCGGACGGTGCCTCCTGATTGGCTTGCCTCGATCCTCGCGCTGGCCCGGGCCAGATCGAGCCGGCATCGGAGGGGAGGGGGAAGCCGAGAGCCCCGATTGGTTAGAATCCTGGCTCCGGAGCCCTCCGAGTGGGACCGGCCCGCTGTGGGCGCGTGCTCCCATTGGTTGAGTCTCATGTCCGTCTCCGGGATGCCGGCCAAGACGGGGCGCAGGTACCCAGAGGAGCGCAAGGACGCGTGGGGGACGTGCAGTTCTTAAAGGGGAAGTGTCGACATTTTCCGGCTTGCCAGAGCTCTAGGCTGCACCCCCTCCCCCTTCTTTCCACGTTCCACAGAGATGAGCCGGAGGACCACTTCAGCCTAGAGTCGCCGAGCGGCCCGGGCAGGGCGGAGTTAGGGGACGCTTCCGCTTCCGGTCCAGTGGCGGCTGAGCGGCAGTTGGAGTGCGACATGGCAACCACGGTACGGATGGGCTGCGGTCTCCGCGGGGGGGTGGGGGTAGGGGTCTGCCAGGAGCTGCGGGCCGGGGGCAGGTGTGAGAAGTGGGGGGGCAACCGGGGAAGGGGCAGGTCTGGAATGGAGAGAGAGGTGTGTGTGTCTGTATGTGCGCGTGTTTGCATGTGCGAGATCCACGCACACTCGGGGGCGGGGCGGGAGAGTCAGAGAGCTCTGCCGGAGTCAGCTGGCATTTCCAGCCAGCATGCCTTTGCCCAGGCTGTTCCCTTACGCCCCGATTGCCCCCTCCACTCCCCCTTCCACCTCTGAGAGGCCCAGGCCCCTTCAGAATGGGCGAAGGTGCTACTGCCTCTTATGGGAATGCCCGGAAAGGCCTTGGTTACTTAAGTACTTCCTGGGCTGAGGGCGGGGAGCCCCCCGAGGAGCTCACAGTCCGCTGGGGGAGGAAGCCCCTAGAGGAGGTGCCAGCCTCCAGGTCGAAGGCCCTACGGATATAAAGGACCACCAGCTCTCAGTGGGCGCGTTTGTTTCCGTAAAAAAGGTCGTGATTTCCAGAATCGGATTGTTATTAGTGGCAACTCCGGGGTGAGGTTTGGCCTCTGTGCTAGAGGTCCCCACTTCCATGTTTACTGCTTCCTTGGAGAGGAGGGCCTGAAAATCAGGTGCCCCTGAGGCTACA
>NC_058132.1:8502461-8514368 GCF_016433145.1 Gracilinanus agilis | reverse complement strand
GGTGGGGGTAGGGGTCTGCCAGGAGCGGGGGGCCGGGGGCAGGTGTGAGAAGTGGGGGGGCAACCGGGGAAGGGGCAGGTCTGGAATGGAGAGAGAGGTGTGTGTGTCTGTATGTGCGCGTGTTTGCATGTGCGAGATCCACGCACACTCGGGGGCGGGGCGGGAGAGTCAGAGAGCTCTGCCGGAGTCAGCTGGCATTTCCAGCCAGCATGCCTTTGCCCAGGCTGTTCCCTTACGCCCCGATTGCCCCCTCCACTCCCCCTTCCACCTCTGAGAGGCCCAGGCCCCTTCAGAATGGGCGAAGGTGCTACTGCCTCTTATGGGAATGCCCGGAAAGGCCTTGGTTACTTAAGTACTTCCTGGGCTGAGGGCGGGGAGCCCCCCGAGGAGCTCACAGTCCGCTGGGGGAGGAAGCCCCTAGAGGAGGTGCCAGCCTCCAGGTCGAAGGCCCTACGGATATAAAGGACCACCAGCTCTCAGTGGGCGCGTTTGTTTCCGTAAAAAAGGTCGTGATTTCCAGAATCGGATTGTTATTAGTGGCAACTCCGGGGTGAGGTTTGGCCTCTGTGCTAGAGGTCCCCACTTCCATGTTTACTGCTTCCTTGGAGAGGAGGGCCTGAAAATCAGGTGCCCCTGAGGCTACAGCCTCTCCCACCCTGAAAGAAGAAAGCCCCTTGAGGATGGTGCTGCCTTGGTTTCCCCAGCCTCACAGGGCAGTGCTTCCCCCCCTGCATTTTAGGGAAAGGCCTTTGGGGGGGCAACTCAGAGACCCTCATTATTTCACTCTTCTCTTTTGGGCCCCAGGCAGCGACCACCAAGGTTCCTGAGGTGCGGGATGTGACTCGGATTGAGCGGATTGGTGAGTGGGGGTGGGGAGCTTAGACCTTGAACACCCCAAATCCTCTTCTTGAGGACTCAGATCCCCCCAGTCTCTGATGCAGACATCCTGCCTTGGAAGCCTACACGATTTTAGGGAATGGCTTCTGAGGGCCTTGCCTGTGGTTGTGGCAGTGCCCTCTCACGGCTGCAGGGGGCACCGAGGGGTCTGCCTCCATCTCCACAGCCCACTGGCACCTCTGACTCACCTATCATTTTGCTCCTTAGCCCAACCCTCCTTCCACCTGTGGGTACTCATTACTTGGTCTAATCCTTGGAGCAGGTTTTGAGCCTCAGTTATCACCTCAGCCCCTCCAGGCTAGTCCCTACTCTTACTGCCAAGATCTGCCTTTTTGCCTCAACCTTGGCAGTAGATCTAATAATGATAATAAAAGCTACATTTGATGAAGAACTGCAAAATTTTCTGACTGCTTTACAAACATAATTTATGTTTTACAGTTGGGCAAACTGAGACAAACAGGTTCAGTGACTTGCCCAAGGTCATGCATCTAGAATTTCTCTAACAATCCTTTGTGGGCCAGAATACAGAAAACTTTCCTGCTGCTCACATCTGGTTATATTTGACCTCTGCTCACAAGCCCGAAAGGGCTCCCTGCTATCTGGCCACTGTCCCTGATTTCTTTGCCTTACACGCCTGGTCTTTGTTAGCTGACGCCACCCTGAGCTTTCATCCTATGTCTCATTTTTAAGTGTTTCTTTTGCTGTGGTTTGGGGTCCATGTCACCAACATGTTCCACTATCCCTCGCCTGCCCCTCCCCACCAGGAGCTGACCCAGAAAACAGCACTGAGTGCTGAATGCTGGGCAGGTAATGGGGCTAATCTCCACACCCTCTGGTGCTCTGTGAACTCTGGCCAAAGGGCCTTTGTGCGCTCCTGCCCTCTGCCTTTTTCCTCCCCTGCACCATCTGGGATCACCACCCCCAGGAAGCCTTCCCTGACCCTGCACTCTCCTGCTCCCATCCTGTTCAGTAATGAGCTTCTTCTTTTAAAAAATGTTTCAATACTCACCTTTTGTCTTAGACTCAGTGCTGTGTTTTGGTTCCCAGGTAGAAGAGTGATCAAGGCTAGGCAGTGGGGGTTAAATGACTTGCCCCGGATCACACAGCTAGGACACGTCTGAGGCCAAATTTGAACCTAGGACCTCCTGTCTCCAGCTTCTCTAGCTGCTCCTTCACCTTTTTTCTTTAAATTAATTAATTAACTAACCAATTAATTGATTGATTGGGCAAGGGTGTTTTTCCATGATTACAAGATAATGTTCTTTCCCACCCCCATAGCCAACAAGCAATTCCACTGAGTTTTACTTGTGTCATTGATCAGGACCCATTTCCGTATTATTGATAGTTGTACTGGGGTGATCGTTTAGAGTCTGCATCCCCAATCATGTCCGCATCAAGCTACATGATCAATCACATGTTTTTCTTCTTTCTGTGGATGGGGACAGCGCTCTTTCTCTTAAGTCCCCCAGAATGCTCCTTCACCTTTGTGTCTTACTCCTCAGCCCTGTCTATGGATTAGAGGGATGGGGTGTGGGGGTGGATGACCTCTGCCCGCTGGGGCTGCTGGGTTCTGTCTTCAAGCAGTGTGTGTGTTGTCTCTGCCCGACAGGTGCTCACTCCCACATCCGAGGCTTAGGGTTGGATGATGCTCTGGAGCCCAGACAGGTAGAGGAAGAGGGGCAGTGGGGGACATGGCCATGGTCTGAGTAGGGAGGGGTCCTGAGAAGGTCCCTTTGTGTGCCAGGGGTATTGTCTGCCTTCCTTTCCCCTTGCAGGTGTCCCAGGGCATGGTGGGACAGCTGGCCGCCCGGCGGGCTGCTGGTGTGGTGCTGGAGATGATCCGGGAGGGGAAGATAGCTGGTCGGGCCGTGCTCATTGCTGGGCAGCCTGGCACAGGGAAGACGGCCATTGCCATGGGTAAATGGGAGAGAACAGGGCCAAGAGGAGGGGGAGCCTGAAGTTGGGAGGCAGAGCTGGAAGGGCCTTCGTGGGGCCCCAGGGTTATAAGACTTGCCCAAGGTCATGTAGTGAGTGAGTCAGACAAGGCTGAGCAGGCCCTGGATCTTGTGACTCCCCAGACTTTGGCTCTTTTCACTGCTCACAGGGGCCTGTGTCTGGCATCTGGGTTCTGAACTGGGGAGGGAGCAGGGGCAGTGGCAGCAGTTCCAAGTTCTTTCTCCTTCCCTTCTCGGAGGTATGGCCCAGGCCCTGGGACCGGACACGCCATTCACCGCCATTGCTGGCAGCGAGATTTTTTCTTTGGAAATGAGCAAGACAGAGGCCCTGACCCAGGCTTTCCGCAGGTCCATTGGGGTCCGAATAAAGTAAGTGAGCCCCTGGCTGAGGCCTGCTGGCCCGCTTCATCTCCAGGACAGCCTGTGCTGAGGCCTGGGTGGAGCAGCCGTCTCAGGGAGGGAAAGGGCTACCTCAGCCCTTCCCAACCATTCCCTCCTTCTGCCTTCCAGGGAAGAGACTGAGATCATTGAAGGGGAAGTGGTGGAGATCCAGATTGACCGGCCTGCTACAGGAACGGTGAGTCTCAGCCTGGGGACGATGGCCATGCAAGGGGGGGTCAGCAGAACATTGGAGGTCCTGGATGATTGTAGAGCCCCAAAGCCGAAAGGGCCTCCAAATTCAGGCCACCCCACCCCACCGTTTTAAAGGGAAGATGCCAGCAGGGGAGAAGTGGGGATGGGAGGGGTCCCTCAGGTTTTTCCTTACAGGGCAGGAGCTTTGAGGATGGGGTGGGCTCAGGATGCTGTCTCCTCCCAGGGCTCCAAGGTGGGGAAGCTGACGCTGAAGACTACGGAGATGGAGACCATCTATGATCTGGGCACAAAAATGATTGAGTCCCTCACCAAGGAAAAGGTCCAAGCAGGGTGAGTAGAGGGCGTGCCAGGAGGGGGAGTGAAGGTGGAAAGGGCCAGGGGAGCAGGCTCCAGAGTCCTTCCCCATCTCTTTCTTTCCAGAGATGTCATCACCATCGACAAGGCCACGGGCAAGATATCTAAGCTGGGGCGCTCCTTTACCCGGGCCAGGGACTATGATGCTATGGGCTCCCAGGTACCATGATTCTGGGTAATCCCTCCAGTCCCCATCTCTAGCCCGCTAACCCATCCTTGTCCCCTGGGCCTTGTTCTGGAATCTCCAGCCCCTCCTCCCTTCCCAGGCTCTCACCCTTTGCATCCCTTTCAGCCCTGTACTTAGCCATCCAGTGCCGCTAGCCTCCTGGCTGTTCCATGAGCATGACCCTCCGTCTCCAGATGTGCCTGGAACTCCCCCCTCCTCATCCCCACCAAAGCTGTGCTTCCCCAGCGCCTCTTAGGCAGGCCAAGGCCTTGCCTTCATTAATTCTTCCCTGTCGATCCTCCGATGCCTCCCCTCTTGGATCTTGTGCTCCTTCAGGGCAGGGACAGCTGCCTATCGTGTATGCCTGGTGTTTAACCCAGCGCCTGACACGTAGCGGGTGCCTGATATGTGTTTGTCCATCCACAGGCCCTCCAGGGACTTTGCCTCTCTTCTCCGGCCCCCACAGCTCCCAGGGCCTGCTTCAGCCCTCTGTGCCCCTTGACTGGCAGGTGTCCCCTATAGCTCACCTGCATATGTCTCTCGCCATCACCCCCCAGGCCAGGGAGGGGTAACTCTCCACCCCCATCCACGTGAGGTTCTCCTCCTGGATCCTTGAGGACTCTGGGGCAGGAGTAAGGTTTGGCCTTGGGCTGGGCCCCTCTGTCCGCCCGTGTCTGCCTCTGACTGGCATTTCCTCCTCATCTTCCTGGCTACAGACCAAGTTTGTTCAGTGTCCGGATGGGGAGCTTCAGAAGAGAAAGGAGGTTGTGCATACGGTGTCTCTCCACGAGATTGATGTCATCAACTCCCGCACCCAGGGCTTCCTGGCACTCTTCTCAGGTGGGTGTCCTCCCTGGCCCTGGCGTGGGGCGGACCAAGGAGCCCCTGGGGCCCATCCTTGCTCACCCCAAGCCCTCCACAGGTGACACCGGGGAGATCAAGTCTGAGGTGCGGGAGCAGATCAATGCCAAAGTCGCCGAGTGGCGAGAGGAAGGCAAGGCTGAGATCATTCCTGGGGTGAGTCCTGGGAGCTGAGGGTGGGCACATGGAGGGACTGCTGGTGGGCAGACTGAGCCCTGCCTGCCCTGTGCCCCAGGTGCTGTTCATAGATGAGGTTCACATGCTTGACATCGAGAGCTTCTCTTTCCTCAACCGGGCCCTGGAGAGTGACATGGCGCCTGTGCTCATTATGGCTACCAACCGAGGCATTACCAGGTTAGGGGGCACAGCGGGCTGCCCGGGGAGGGGGAGGCCAGCCCTGGACTAGGGGAGAGTCGAATAGGGGGGTTTCTCTCCTCCCCACAGAATCCGGGGTACCAGCTACCAGAGTCCCCACGGCATTCCCATTGACCTGCTAGATCGGCTGCTCATTGTCTCTACCACGCCTTACAGTGAGAAGGACACAAAACAGATTCTCCGGATCCGGTGAGAGAGGGTGGGCTGGGAAGGACCCGGCAGGAGACCTTTGGCTGCCAGATCTAGGCAGGACCTTAGGGGAAGCTGATTCATGGTGATGCCAAGCTCCAGCTCGAGAGCAAAAGCCTCAGGGTCACAGACTAGAACAGTGTTTTAGGCACGCCTGGCCTTGTTCCTGGGGTGGCCCCTGGGCGCCCCTCCCTCCGAGGTGGCCTTGGGAGTGTGCTCCAGTTTCCCTTCTGTGGGCTGCCCTTTCTCCTGCTTGTGTGCCCCTCCTGGCGCAGGATGTGGCCTCCCTTGGGCCTTGGGCCCTCAGTCACCCACATGGTGTCCTGGAAGGTGTCTGGTTGGCGTGGGAGAGAGGGACCTTGGTTCCACCACTTCTGCCTGCTCACGACTATTACCCAAGCCACTGAGTATTCTCCTAGCTGAGGAAGGGGGCATGGAACCCAGGGGCCAGACTGTAGAGGCCCCTGTGGGGGCCCAGCTGAGCCCTGGCTGGCTCTGCAGGTGTGAGGAGGAGGATGTGGAGATGAGTGAAGATGCTTATACGGTGCTGACCCGGATCGGCCTGGAAACCTCTCTTCGGTATGCCATTCAGCTCATCACAGCCGCCAGCCTGGTGTGCCGGAAGCGCAAGGTGGGTCCCCGAGTCCTGCTGGCCCCTGGTGTGAGAGCTGAGCTGCCCCCTCTCCCCGAGCCTCAGGAGGCTGATGGCCCGGCCTCTCCCCCCAGGGCACCGAAGTGCAGGTGGACGACATTAAGCGGGTCTACTCTCTCTTCCTGGATGAATCTCGGTCCACACAGTACATGAAGGAGTACCAGGACGCTTTCCTCTTTAATGAGCTAAGTGAGTGCCCCCTCCTCCTCCGCGCTGCTGCCTGGGGCCTCCCACTACCCGGGGCCTCCTGCTGACCCCCTCTTCCCCCTCCTTGTTCCACAGAGGGTGAGACCATGGACACCTCCTGAGCGACCGCAGACGCAGACTCCCCGAGCTCCTGCCCCACTTTTGTACCCGAGTTGTGACACTGACTTTCTATAAAATTGTTCTGGAAACCTGCTTTGTGGTTATTGGGTCTTGGGGGGGACCCCAGGAACTAGGAGAGAGCTAGACCGCTATCCAGGCAGACAGGACGCCAGAGGCCAGATGAAAAACCTTTATTGGGGATTAGAGGGAGCAAGAGGGTGGAAAAGAGGCATGTGGGAAAGGAAGGGGGGGAGGCTGGGCCTGGGCTCTAGAGGAGGCGGAGGCTGAGGTGGGGCCGGGTGCACAGGTGGGGTCGGGCCCGGGGCCCCCCGCAGTCCGAGTGGCTCAGGCGGCAGGATCCACAAGCACAGCTGAGGGCCACAGGGAAGGAGAAGATGGGGTCCACACCAGGTGGGCATCCAGGCAGCCGGATGGAGGAGAAGGTCAGCTCCCTGTATGTGCAGACCAGCTGAGGGCCAGGAGGCAATGCGGCTGGCAGCACCCGCACCTGGGAGGGGAGGGGAGGGATGCCTGGTGATGGGGCTGCCCGGAAGAGAGGCCCGCCCCTAGCCCCCAGCCCCCAGCCCCCAGCCTCACCATGCTGGGGCAGTAGCCAGCACAGATGGTGGTGGTGAAAGTCACACACACTGGGCAGGCATCGCTCTCCGCAGCCAGGGTGGCGTTAGTTGGTCTGCACAGGGGGCGGAGGGAGCTGGCTCCACAGGAGCCCCCCTCCAGCAGCAGAAGCAGCAGCAGCACTGTTAGCTCCTGGGGGGAGCCAGGCATCTGAGACCCCAGGGCCCCCAACCTCCCATCCAGGCACTCCGGAGCTCCCATACCTCCCCCCTTTCTCCCAGACCCCATCCTCTGCCACCCTTCTGGTGCCGGGGCCCCCTCCCACCCGCTTCCCCATGGGTTTCCTGGGTGTCTCGGCTCTGCTGCTGGAGCCTGGAGCCCTTCCTTCCACCGCCCCTCTCCACTGGGCCTCCCGGGATCCCGGGCTCTGACCTGGTACCTCTCCATCCTGCGCTGGCCCTCGCCAGCCGCAGCCGAGGCACCTTATAAGTTCCAGGCAGTGGGGGCGGCAAGGCCACCAGGCTCTCTGCTCCTGGCTGGGTAACCTGGACACTAATCCCCGGGGCAGGCGGGGGCGGGCCCAGCCGAGGTCACTGAAAGCCTTGTGCATGGGCAAGGCTTTAGGTGGCTTTGGGGTTCCCAAACAGCCCTGAGGTGTGGGCAGGCCTCGCAGCATTCTCTCTGGGCTGGCCCAAGGCCAAGGCCACCGGGAGCCCTGGGAGCAGCAGAAGCCAGACCTCTTGTCTTGGGGGGGCCTGGGGGAAGGACCAACCGATCCATGAAGTGTGCACCCCAAGATGCGCTTTGGAAGCAAGGGCCCGGCTGCTACACCCGGGAAGCAAAGGAGTCGTGTTGGGGGGAGAAGGGCCTTGGCTCCCCTGGGCATGCCATCCGTCTTCAGCCCAGGCCTTCCTTGGCTGCCCAGTGCTTCCACTAATTGGGGGCCTCACCTCTCTGGGGGGGTCAGAGCAGGCCCAGGGCAGGATGGGAGGTGAGGCCCCCTGGGCCTGCCTCAGAGGGAAGGACTGGGCCTTCTGGGGGCACCTCGGGGTTGGGGGGTGGGGGGGTGTCCTTGAAGGCTCTGCCCCAGTAAGGGGGGCTGTGGCGGGGAGGTGACCTCAGGGGCGGGCACCCCAAGCAGAGTTCAGACGAAGGTGGGCTTCAGGCTGCCATAGCGGGAGTTTTCGGTCCGGTAGACGTGGGGCACGGTCTGCAGGCTGGGGATGGCCTGCCTCTGGTCCACCCAGGGAGCTTCCAGCGGGCAGAAGCGGTCAGGCAGGCTCATGGGGTGCTGGGGGGCCACGAAGGACTCCTGGGTCAGGGACAGGGCCCCTCGATGGGGGACTCTGGACTGGGTCTGGCTGACGCCCGTGGCACGGGGTAGAGGCTTCACCGACCGCCTGTTGAGCTCCGCGCAGCTCTGCTGCAAGGTCTTCTTAACACTCTTTAGGCGGCAGATGCCCAGCTGCTTCCTGCTCCACCAAGGAAGGAGCCCAGATCAGACCCTGGGCCCCGGAGCCCACCCAGGGGAGAGGACCAGACCCTGCAGGGCTAGAGAGTGCCAGAGCCCTTCCCCAAGTGCCATCGGCCACCCCCGGGGCTCCAGGGGGCTCACTTGGTGAAGAGGCGGTGGGTTCGGGCAGTCGTGGTCATGTAGGGCTGCTGGCGGTCGAGCACTCCCTGGTCTGAGATGTAGAAGGGCTTCCCGGCCAGCACCGGGTTCTTGGTGGTGGGGATCATGGCCTGGAGGGCAGGGGAGGGCACCGGACTCAGCACCCCTCCCTCCGGCCACCCGCTGCCCTCCCCCTGTGTCCCTTGGGCCTCACCTGGCTGGGCCCCTGGGCGTGGTGATCGGCCAGCTCCCAGGGCTGCGGGCCCACCCGCATGATGGTTTCGGGGCCCAGATTGGGCCAGCCTTGGTACTTGTCCCGCGTCTCGCTTTTCTGGTACGCCATGGTCAAGGGGCGCCGGAAGGGCCGGGCCTTGATCTGGGGGCGAGGAGGAGAAGCAGTTGCTGGAGCCTGCCAGGCCTGGCGCTGCCCGCCCTCGCCCCGGGGCCCCAGCGCCTCACCTTGTCTCCCAGGTCCTTGATCCCCACGGCTCGATCGATCATGGGCGTGAGCCGGTACGAGGGCTGCCCGTAGATGTCCCCGTGAGTCTTGGGCACGTACGCTGCGCCCGACGTCGTCTCCCAGCGGTTGAGGAGCTCATCGAAGTCCAGGAGGCAGGATTCTTGCTCAGCCCCTGGCGGGAGGGTCTCGGGTACCGTGCTCTGGGGGCAGCGGAGGGGGAGGGAGAGGCCTGAGGCGGCGCGGAGGAGCCTGGCGCCCGCCCCCGGCCCCGCATCCCCTCCCTCCCATGGCCCTCGGCCCCCGGGGAGCCGGGGGACCTGCTCACCCGCACTATAGGCGGGGGAAAGGGGGCGACGCTGCCCGACCCGGGGGGGACGCCCACACCGCTGCTGAGTTGTCGCCAGTCTGGCCGCGGGGGCCTCCGACCGCCAGGCCCCTCGACGGGACTGCCCAGGGGGCCGTAGTGCGAGGGCCGAGAGAGGCCGGCCATGGCCTCTGGCCTCCTCTGCGGTCTCCCTGCTCCACCGCCCCCTCTGTTGATGCCGTTGCCCGGGAGACCGACAGAACCTGCCTGAAGCCTAGACTGGCCAATGGGGCCCAGGGGGTGGGGTGGCCCGAGCCTGAGTCCGCGGAAAGAAGGGCCGAGAGTCACGGGACCTAGAAGGAAGGCAGGGAGGCTTCACAGAGTCCCCGCGGGCACAGCCCGAGGCGGAGAAGAAACCTCGAGGGCAAAGCCCGCCCGAGAGGACGAGGGGGAAAAAGACCTGGGGGCAGGAGCGAGGGGCACAGGCCGGGAGCCCGAGACCCGCGCAGGACGCTGCTGCCGCCCCCGCGGCCGGCCCGGAGGGGACAGAAATTCTCCCAGGGGCCCCGCGCAAGAGGACCAGGCCACGTGGGAAGACCAGAAGAGGCAAGGGCCCTCGGAAGCGCACCGAAGATGCCCAGAGATGGGCTCCGAGGGAGACCCAGAGGACCTGAGAAATAGACACCCAAGGGCACAGCCTGACCCCCGCCCCCAGCCACCCTTCCTCAGCCCCATGGGGGCCGGGACTCACTCACTCGGGGCTTTGTGGCCCTGGACTGGCCCCGTGCCAGGCAGAATCCAGTGCCCCTTA
Source organism: Gracilinanus agilis (assembly GCF_016433145.1). Classification (NCBI taxonomy): domain Eukaryota; kingdom Metazoa; phylum Chordata; class Mammalia; order Didelphimorphia; family Didelphidae; genus Gracilinanus; species Gracilinanus agilis. Next base: position 8,504,256 of record NC_058132.1, on the reverse strand, counting down.
AACTGGGCGATGGAGGGCATGAAGACGGCGGCTTTCAGCGTCTGCCTCCTTTGAGTCCTCTGCCCCATGGCCCTCTGGACAGTTCGCCCCCTCGGCCTGGCCCAGAGCTGAGCTGATTGTCCACTCAAACTTCCCAGACGGATGGGACTTTAGAGAGTATCCAGTCACTCTCCCTTTGCTCAGCAGAAGTCCCTGCCGCTCAGCCTCTGTGGAACACTTCCAGGAACGGGGGACTCACTCCCTCTCCAAGCATCAGGGCTCCGGGTGGGACAGTTCTGAGTGCTGGCGATGCTGCCCCCTCTGGTTCCTAGTTCCGCCCTCAAGTGTGGGACCCTCCACCCCAAGTCTGTGCCTCTTGCCTTGGCTCTTGGAGTACTGGGAACATGGTGCTTTGGAGTCTTCTCTGGGCTAAGCGCCTCCAGCTCCCAGAACTTTACCTCGGCGGGTCACTCCACACAGGAGCCCTCAGTTCAACCGGGTGGCCCCTAGATCAAGCGGTGTGACCTTGGGGAAGTCCCTTTCCCTTCCAGGTCTTCTGTCTTCCCCTGGGAAGCCGGTGCCCACGGTCTGCTCGCGTTAGGCGCGCCCACCCGCAGCGGCCCGGCTGAGCAGGGTGCACACACACGCCGTGTCGATGCGGATCCACCTCCAGCCCACTCGGCCCTGGCCGTCGGCGGTCAGCGCGCGCACGTACGACTGCTTGGCTTTGCACTCGGACACCCAATGCCTACGGTCCACGCCCCGGCAGCCTGGCCCGCCCTCGGGACCCTCGGAGCTCGCCGCCGCTTTGCAGCGGGTCTCGAAGAAGTACTGGCGCAGGGGCCCGCCCCCGGCCGCCGGGACCTCCCCCAACACCTCCACCTCGCGGCCTCGCAGGTCCACGGCGGTGCGGCGGTCCGTCACCCAGCTGCTGACGGCGTCACACACAGCCAGCTCGCCCCGACGGCCCGCCTCCCGCCTGCTCCGGCTCCTGTTGGCCGCGACCACCGAGACCGGGGCGGCCTCCAGGAGGAAGAGGAGCGGGGGCCCCGAGGGGGCCCCGCGAGACAGGGCCACCCGGGGGGACAGCAGGTCCCACTCGAGCCCCGGGAAGGGGGGTACGGGGGGGGGCTCCCGGAGGGCCGCACGGAGAGGGAGGCCCCAGAGAAGAAAGAGGAAGGGCCAGACGAGCCTCGGAAGCATCGCTGGGACCGCCTGGGAAAGAAAGGGCCTGCAGTCAGAGGGGCAGGACGGCGGGGCTGCGCTGCCCCCAGCGACGCCCCCAGACTCCCCTGATCTGCAGGTCCCCTTCCATCACGACAGAGGAAAGGGAGGGGTTCGGGCTTACCGGACTTCTCAGGGCCACCTCCTCCTGGGCCCTGGCCTGGGAGATCCTGGGCTCTGAGGGGCCCCTGTCAGGGTCTCCCGGGTCCCCCTCCCGGCCATCACTCCCAGGAGAGGGAGAGGGAGGCGGAGGCGACCACCTGGAGGGGAGAGGAAGGAAGCTGGGGAGCGAGTCTCCCCCGTGGACCCTCGAAGGACCCAGGCATCCCTTCCCCCAGTCCGGGGCCCTCTGCGCAGGCTCTTTCCCAGGTGACGGGAACCTGGCCGCGATGGGAAGCAGATGTCGGGGAGGGGGGGCGGCTGATGGATGAGGCTCGAGGGCTGGAAAAGATTATGTCCCTCACGGCACATCCATCTCCCAGACAGCGGAGGGGGCTGGGGGCCAGGAAGACTGGGTTCTCGGGGGGCGCAGGGGAGGGGGAGGGGGCCGCCGAGGTCCCTGAGTGGACAGGACTGGGGGCGAGGAGCTCTG
>NC_058132.1:8490399-8499571 GCF_016433145.1 Gracilinanus agilis | reverse complement strand
CCCCGCGCCGGTATAAATAGCCCGGGGTGTGGGGGCAGCTGGCCGGGGGCTGGGGGCGACCCGGGGCGCCCTCTGCTGGGGGGGGACCAGCCACCGCCGCTGGGACCCTCTGCCTCCGGCCAGCCCCACCGCGCCTCTGCGGGGGGCCACCTGGCAGCCCAGCTCGGAAGGCTCAGCAGCAGCCTGCCCCAGTTCTGCGGGCACTGCCAAGCGCCACTTACTTGGAGAGGTGGGGGGTGGGGGCGGGCGCGGACCGGAGCTGTCCGTCCGTCTGGCGGTGGTTGTGTGTGTGTGTGTGTGTGTGGCTATCTCTGGGCTCTGGCCTCTGCTCTCTGGCTCTGCCTCCCCACTGAAACGCTCCCCTGTCCCCCCGTTTTCCGTAGGTCTTCCTGCCCCCCTCTGGCTCTCTGTCCTTTCTCTCCCGGAGTCTCGGTTCCTTTTTCAGTGTCTGTCTGCATTTTCTTGTTTCTCCCCGGGTGCCTGTCATTGTCTCTGGGTGTCTCTTGGCCAGAAGTGGACCCTTCCCTAGTCTCTCCGTTGCTCTTCCCGTCGGTCTCTTCCCGGGTCTCTCTGCCCTCCTCTGGCTCTGTGCCGGTGGGGTCTGCTCTGCAGTCTCTCCTCTGGCAAACAAACTCCTACCTGCTGAGGGTGACTCCAAGCCTCCAGCTGCAGAGATCTCGAGCTCGCGCCCCCCGCTCCTGCCCCCCCCCCCCTGCACTTCAGCCCTCCCTCGCCCTGCTGCCTCTGCTTTGTTAGGAACCTTGCCTTGCCTTTCTTTGCTTCCTTCCCCTTCGTTTCTGCCTCCTGGCTTCTCCGACATCCTTTAAGTGTCCGCTCGGGCAAATAGCCTTCCCCCCGCCTCCTTAATCTTACTGCTGGGCTTCTCCCACATTATCCCCTGGAGAGCTCCTTCGTCCCACCCCCACCTGGGCTCAGAAACTCCAGAGCCACAGGGACCTGCCTAGCGTGGTGGCCCCAGCACACAGTAGGTGCTTCCTGAATGCTTGGCTGGCGGGAGGAAGACGCGGCACCCCGAGCCACTCGTTTATTTCGCTGTGGCAGATGGCTCCGCCCTTCCTCGCTCCCCAGTCCCCAGCACACACTCTGGGTCGCACCAAGCCTCGGTGCTCAGCTCCCCTCAAGGGCTCTGTCCTCATTGGCCTTCCTTCAAAACCTTGACCTTAGCGTTGACCAATTCACGCCTACACGTCCCTTCCTGACCGCCGGGTTCCTGATTCTTTCCTTGCTCATCCCTTGACCAGTCCTGGATGAGGGCTGGCTCCTCCCGAGTTAGATGGGGAGGGGGCGATGTGCTGCCGGGACCTACTGTCAATGTGCATTAAGTGATAACCATCAGCCGCGTTTTTCTCTGGGTCTCCCTCTCCCCATCTCTGTCTGTTTCTCGCTGTCTCTGTCTCTCTCCTCCCTCCCTTCCTCCCTTTCCCCTTCCCCCCCTCTCCATTTCCCTCCATCTCCCCTCCCTTCCCTCTCCTCTTCCCTCCCTCTCCATCTCTGTCTCTCTCTCTCCCTTCCCCTCCCTTCCTTCTTCCCTCTCCCTCATTCTCCCTCCATCTCTCCCTTTTCTCCTCCCTTCCCTCCTTCTACTTCCCTCTCTCTCCCTCTCTCTTCCCCTCCATCCCTCCCTCTTTCTCCATCTCTCCTTTCTTCCTCCCTCCCCTTTTCTCTCTGCCTCTTCTCCCTTCCTCCTCCTCCTCTTATCTCCCCCTCCTGTGTTTGGGTCTATTTGTCTCTCTTTGGATCTATCTCTTCTCCCCCTGGGTCTGCAGATGTCATTTCCTGTAGAGAGCCATAAACAAACAATTTGATCTGTAAATCCTATCAGATCCAACTAACTGATGATTATAACCAATTTTAACTTCTTTCATTATTCAAAGTTTTCCTGTCTAATAAATCATGTTATTTTGAAGAGAAGGGGGATATGTCGAGAGCTATTAAGAGAAATTAGAATCTCAAGTAGATATTTTTATCTGGACCCCCTCAAACGATCAATACAGACTGGCAGAGCCATGTATTGGTTTTTCTCCCTTTCGGGTTGAGAAACCAGAGTGGGCTATCTAAGATAAAAATCTGAGATTCCTCTTTTGATTCCTTTCATAATTCTCACCTTCCTTCAAAATGCATTATAGTCTTATTGAAAAAGCTTTGGGCTCTCAGCACTCCAGAAGGAGGGGGGCTAACTCTGTTCCCCTTTGACGGAGAGCACAGATGGCTGGTATGGCCAAGGTTGAACCCTTGGCAGGGCATTTTGCCCAGAATTAAAGTAAAATAATGAGGTTCAAAAAAATTGTTTAATACCATCAAGGCTGAGAACTTCAGGGGCTTTCCGGTCTAACAAGATGTCCCAGGCTCTACTTAAAGATAACACATATAGTTGATAGTTTAGCATAGGTTTTTTATCTACACCTGGAGGCTTCCTAGGCTTTTGTTTTGATTATAGTAAAAATCCTGCTCTCCGTAACTGTGGGAAACTTTCTTGGGCTTTTGGGGGAAGGGGATCTTTAATTTCCTTTATAATAAAGTGGGGGCTCCAATATATTTCGGAGTACTAGGAGCTAACAAGCCGTGCTTCCAATCTGTTTCATTCTTTGCATCTGACGACCACCCTAGGCCACTCAGATTAGTCTCTGGTTATAGAGCAGGATCTCTATAATTTCCAAATATTCTCTCTGGATGGGTTTGTGGCCCCTTCTCTGAATGAATAATTGTAGGCCTGTTTGCTGTGCCTCTTTCCCTGAGACGGCCTCTGGGACTGTCTGTGGGTCCCACGCCCCCATTCTTCCTTTCCTGGGCCCGGCTTTCCAGGACACCTTTTCTGTCTTTGAGTACCTGTGAGCCTGGGGCAGTCTCTGTCTTGGCATGTCCATCTGGCTCTCCATCTCCATCTCTATCACTGAGGTCCGTGTCTGTCCTGAGATGAAGACCAGGTACAAGATGCAGCTAGTTTAAAGTGAGAAGCAGGAGGACCAATCAGACCGTCTCTTGGGAACGCAGACTCCATCTTGGGCTGCCCCATGTATTCTCCTCCCTGCTGCTGTCTTGCCTTCATTTGTCCATGGGAAAGTGGATTCTCTAAGCCCCTACTGTTTCATGGGTGCAGATGGATGCAATAATTCAACATCTTTTCCCTTGATGAAGAGAACATGCTGAAACTGCCTCTTTGGGCCGAAGCTCACCTTCTCCTTTCCAGCTGGGAAAGTGCCTCAACTTCCCTCCCACTAGAAAGATGATGACCTCATTTTATATCCTTGTTAACTGTGTTGGTCATAATTAATCAGACTTATTTGATTGCTTTTTGTGTATAAAAATCTGCTTTACTCTGGCCTTTGGCCTTACTGGGAAGACCACTGGCCTGTTCTTTCTGACCACCTAGACTTATGCTCGTATTGGTTCCTCACTTATTATTATAGTTTTTAAAACCCTTACCTTCCGCTTGAGAATCTATTCTGTGTGTATCAGTTCCAAGGTAGAAGAGCAGTAAGGGCTAGGCAATGGGGGTTAAGTGACTTGCCCAGGCTCACCCAGCTAGGCAGTGTCTGAGGCCAGATTTGAACCCAGGACCTCCCATCTGTAAACCTAGATCTCAATCCACCAAGCCCCCTTCTCACTTTTTTTTTTTTAATTTTTTTTAAACCCTTACCTTCCATCTTAGAATCAATACTCTGTATTGGCTCCAAGGCAGAAGAGTAGTAAGGGGCTAGGCAATGGGGGTTAAGTGACTTGCCGAGGGTCACACAGCTGGGAAGAATCTGAGGCCATATTTGAATCTAGGACCTCATGTCATTAGGCCTGGCTCTCAGTCCACTGAGCTACCCAGCTGCCCTGTCCTCCTTACTTATCAATTAACCATTAGATTTCTATAAGTCTCGGTGCTCTTCTCAGTCTCTGTCTTTTGGTCTCTACCCAGTGTGTGTGTGTGTGTGTGTGTGTGTGTGTGTGTGTGTGTGTGTGTGTTTCCTTCTCTGAGTCTTTCCATCCTAATCAGAGGTATCTAGGTGGTGAAGTGGATTGAGTATTAAGTCTGGAGTCAGGAAGACCCAAGTTCAAGTCCAGCCTCAGACACTTTCTAGCTGTGTGACTGGGCAAGTCACTTAATCTCTATCTTCCTTGGTTTCTTCAAATGTAAAATGAAGATAATAAGAGTATCTTATCTTCCAGGAGTGTTGTGAGAATCAAGAGAGATAGTATTGTAAAGTATCTGACACACAATATAGATGCTTAAAAGGGCAGCCAGATGGTTCAGTGGTTAGGGAGTCAGACCTGGAGCTGGGAGGACCTGGGTTCAAATCCAACCTCTGGCACTGCTTAGCTGTTTGACTCTGGGCAAGTCACTTAACCTCCCTAACTGCCTAGTCTTAAGAGAACTTCTGCCTTGAAACAGATACTTAGAGTTGATTCTAAGACAGAAGATACGGGGTTTAAAAGAGATAATATATCCTTCCTTCCTTCCTTCCTTCCTTCCTTCCTTCTTTGTCCCCCAGTGTATCTGCCTATCCTTCTCTATCATGCGTCCCTCTGTAGCCAGGATCATCCCTGTGGCTTTCTCTAGATCAGCCTGCCCATCCTCTTTGGGGTCTGTCTTTGTGTCCTGTCCCTGGGTGGGGTTATCTCTGATTCTCCGAGTGTGCTTTCTCTGGGGCTCAGGCTTTCTGTCCCTCCCTAGAGCCTTCCCTGTGTCCCAGTCTGGGCCTTTCTGATGTGATCCTCTCTGGGTCTGTCTGGGTGCTCCTCTGGGGGCTTCTCTTGCGGCCCGAAGCCCTCCCTAGCTCAGCTCCTTCTGCGGAAGTCTCTGGGGTGGCAGGTCCGGTGCTTGCTGTGCCTCTCATCTCCTGGGTCTTTCTCTGGGTTGGTCCCCGTGTGCTTCTCTTCACAAGTATGATATGGGGCTGGCACGTTTAGACAGCAGTTGTCCTGGGAAAGAGTGGGGGGCGGTTAATGGAATTCAAGTGTGATGTGATATGGCAGTGATAAAAGCTCGGGATGTGGGCCTCTGTTAAGACTGTCCCCTGCCCTTGTCAGAGCTCATCTGGCAAACTGGGTTCATTTCTGGGTACTGTATAAATGGAGATTTTAAACCTTGGACTTCAACCCCCAGAAGTCCCTTAGTATTTCCCCAAATTCCCTTTAATCTCTCCTGTGTCTCCACGTTTGCATAGTCACGTTATTGGTTATTGTTTTATGAGTTCTGTAGCTCCTCCCTTTTTCTCTTTTGCTCTTGGAAGCGGGCTGGTTGGTACCTTTTAGCTAGTATTTTTTTGTTTATTATTAATAAAAAATTTATAAATATAATATTTAGTATTTTGCATATTCATTTAAATCTCTACAGTACTATGGTCTAAGAAGGACATTGAAGGGCAGCTAGGTTGCAAGATGTCTGGAGGTCCTGGGTTCAAATTTGACCTCAAGACACTTCCCAGCTCTGTGACTCTGGGCAAGTCACTTAATCCCCATTTTTCTACCCCTTATTACCCTTCTTCCTTGGAAGCAATATATAGTATTGACTCTAAAATAAAAGGGAAGGGCTTAAAAAAAATAATTCATAGACTGTCGTCTGTGGAGGTCTTTGAGCAGGAGTTCAGAGCAGAAGCTTTCCTTCCCACCTTGTTCAGAAGAGTTGCCCTCCCTTTCCCCGACCTCCTCCTTCTGGATTTCTCTGCAGGCTGTGACCCTGTGAGGCAGCCTCCTGGCACTGCTCTGTCCTGGGTCTCCTATCTCCCAGCTTCTTTCTCCAGGTACTCCCCACTTGTATTCCTCAAGTCTCTTCCTGCTTTCTACAATTTCTCTTGGAGACCTCATCAGATCCTATGGATCTGATTCGCATCTCTGGAGGCAATTCTCAGATCTCCTTACTTGGACTTGACTTCTCTACTGACCAGCTGCCAAATGGCTTTCTCATGCTGGAAGTCCTACAGACATCCTGAATTCAACAAGTCATAATTTGTCAATCTTCTCCTTGGCCTCACTTCTCTGTAACCGTCCAGGCCACTGCCATTCTTCCAGTCCTCCAGGCTTTCAACTCAGGCATCATCCTCACTCCTTACTGTCACAGCCTCCCTCCCTAACCAGTGTCCACCTTACCTTCACGACATTCCTGATATGTATGTGCAGTACCTGGGCTACTGCAATAGCCTGCTGGCTGGTCTTTCAGTTTCGAGTTTCTCCCCCGGTCCTCAAAAGTAGAGGTCTGACCAGTCACCTGCCTACTACATAGTGGTTTGCTCTTGCCTCTCAGATCAAATACTAAATCTTCTGTTTAGTGTTTAAAGCTCTTCAGGGGACAGCTAGGTAGCTCAGTGGATAGTGAGCCAGGCCTAGAGACAGGAAGTCCTAGTTCAGATCTGGCCTTCAACACTTCCTAGCTGGGTGTCTCTGGGCAAGTAACTTAACCCCACTTACTTAAGCCTTACGACTCTTCTGCTTTGGAATCTATCAATTCCAAGACAGAAGGTAAGAGTTAAAAATGAAACAAAGAATGATCCAGGGCAGCTCTGAGGGACTTATGACAAAGAATGTTCTCTACCTCCAGAGAAAAAGCTATTAGAGGCAGAATGCAGATGGAGCCTGTGATTTTTCACTTGTTTATTTGGGGTTTTGGTTTTATATGATTATTCACTTACAAAAATGAACAATATGAAAATATGTTTTGCTTGATAATACATATAACCCAGATCAATTTGCTTGTCAGCTCCTAGAGGGGGGAGGGAAGGGAGGAAGGAAGACAATTTGGATCATATAGCTTCAGAAAACTTATGTGGAAATTTAGTATTATGTATAATTGGTAAAAATAATTTAAAAAACCCCAACAAAGCCCTTCATCACTACCCCTATTTCCCCAGACTCTTAAACCTTATATAATAACCCTGCCCTCCCCCTCATCCTCTTTGATACAGTAACACTAGCCTCTTTGCTATGTTCTAACAAGACCCTGTATCCCAGACTTGAGGCATTTTCATTGCTTGCCCCTCCTGAGTAGAATGCTCTCCCTCTTTATCTTTCCCTCCATGCTGCTATAAGAAGCCTTTCCTGATCCCTCTTAATTCTTTATCTTCCCTCTGTTGACTGTCTTCAATTTATATTGTACATAATTGTTTGCATATTGTTCCCCTCCTTAGACTGTGAGATCCTTGAGAGCCGGGACCATCTTTTATCTTTATATACCCAACTTTTAGCAGAGTGCTTGGCACTTGGGGAGGGTGCAGCTAAATGGTATAGTAGATAGAGTGCTAGGCCTGGAATCAGGAAGACTTATCTGAGTTCAAATCTGACCTCAGACACTTCCTAGCTGGGTGACCCTGGGCCAGTCACTCAATCCTGTTTGCCTCAGTTTCCTCATCTATTAAATAAGCTGGAGAAAGAAAGGGCAAACCACTCCAGTATCACTGCCAAGAAAACCCCATGAAGGGTCAGATAGGACTGAAAAACAACTAGCAAGCAGTAAGTAAGCCCTTGATATTTATTGACTGAATGCCTAAATGAACCTGGACATCACTTAACTTCCCTGTGCTTTCTCATCTGCAAAATGGGATGCAAAAATAGCATCTACCTTACAGGATTTTGTAATCAAATGAGGTTACATTTGTAGAATATTTTGCAAATGTCAAAGTGTTACATACATACTAGATATTATTTATTAGTCTTTAGAATTCCCAACACAACACAAAAAGGGCTAATTTTAAGTGCTCAAGAAATGCATAAGGGAGGAGGTTGCTACCTCTGACTTTAGTTGCCATGTGGTCCTGTGATTACAGGTTTGTCTCAGTGTTCTTTCCTTTTAGGTGAAGGGAGAGCAAGAGTCATACCACATCTAAACATGCATTTGGTAGAACCATGTTATGCCAGTTTGTGCCAAGACTGAACTCATTCTCCCCAGGGACCAAGATGGGATCCGGGGGAGTATGCCTATTCTTGCCTTAACTTTAATAAACATCCCTTTGTGAAAGTGAAAAAAAAAAAAAAAAGAAATATCCCATTTGTCTTTGTTGCCTTGTCTTAGATGAGAACACATTTTGATTGAATCAGACAATCCAGTTGGGCAAGAATAGAACCTAGAGGTCTTCTGGAATGAATCAAAGACAATGTGCAGCTTGATAAATGGAAGAAGTTATCTTTCAGACCCTGGATTGGCTTTGCAAGTTTGGAGCCGTGCTGGGGTACTGGGACCATCAGAGGTCGAAGGCTAAGGAAAGACCCAAGAGCAGCATGACTCTTTACTTAGGGGGCCTGTTTCCCTCCAGGCTAACTCCGCCTGGAAGCATTCCTGTGCCATGACCACATGGGGCCTTTATAATGAAGGGGAGGTCAGGCACGTAGCAGCTCAGGCTCTAGGAATCGTCTGGACTGGGGGCTCAGAGCTACGATGGCATATATGGGTATGACATTGCTATTGTCCGGGGCACGAACTCTCGCAGGGCCCAGACGAGGGCGCCATTATGTAAGCCGGGAGTACTGGTTCTTTCACTACATTTTTCCTGTACAGCTCTCGGCCCCGCCCTTTGGGTCACATGGAAGACCACCCTCCAACCGCGCCCCTACATTCTTTCCGTAAAACGGGGCTGGACCGTAATGGAGGGCCATGTCACATGGCGTACTCTTTTCTTGGCGGAAGGACACAGAGGGCTGGAAGGGAAAATGCTCGTGGAAGGCGGCAGTTGATCGAGTCCGAAAGAAGGGGAAGGATAAAGCAATATACGCATGCGCCCTGGCGGGGACCCGGCAGGAAAAGGGCAAGCGGTCCGGAGGGCCAAGAGGGCGGGAAGAAAGCTTGGCGCATGCGCCTCGGATTCTTCCTGGCCAGTCCTGCCTTCGACGAGGTTCTGCGCGTGCGTAGCGCCGTGCAGCGCGCAAGGATCTTGGCGTAGCTCCGCCTTACTCAGGTCCGCGCTCGCGCCGAGCTCTCGCGAGAGCCTCTTCCCTCGGTCGGTGCGTCTGTCGCCGCCTGGCCGCGCGGGTTCTTGTGTGAGCAGAGAGCGGACGGACGGAGGAACGACTGAGTGACGGAGCGAGCGCCCCAGAGGCCTCAGCGACGCGGGCCCCGCCGCCGCCGCCGCTCCCGGCCCCGGCGCACCACGAGGCCTCCGAGCACCGGGAGGACGACGACGACGAGCCGCTGCCGCCGCCGCTCCTGCTGCCGCCACCCGCCCCGGGAGCCCCGGGA
>NC_058132.1:8466877-8487566 GCF_016433145.1 Gracilinanus agilis | reverse complement strand
TTTTCTCTTCCTCTGTTATTTTTGGGGGGTGGGGGTGGGGGTGGGGTAGGGAAGCTAGTGGGGGGGGGTGGCTGGTCAGGGAGGGACCAGAATGGGGCGCCCGAGAGCCGCCCCGCCCCTCGCCCCTCGTGGCAGCAGATGCCCATTCGGAGGGGAGAGATGAGGTCTGAAAGCCGGAAGCCTGGTTCCATGCTGGGGGTGGGAGTGTTGAGAGGCTTGAGGGCCACCAGGTAAGGCAGGGCGGAATATCGCATCCAGCGCACGTCTCCCCCCACCGCCCACCCGCCTGGGAGGGGCCCCGAGCAGGCCCCCCAGTGCCCGAAGTCCCTAGCTCCCCCCAGCTGCCTTTCCACGCTCTGGATCTCCTCCCCTCCCTCTTCTCACTGTTGGCTCTGGTCTCTATTCCCTCCTGACAGACTGATGGCTGTAACTAGGGGCAAAGGAGGGGCGGTGCTGAGCTGGGCATCTGGCCCCTGCTGACTGCTTCAGGTTGCATGTCAGGGACCCGTCTGGGTCTCAGGCCGGCCTGGGCCAGGCCCCTGGCCCCCGGCCCCCACCCCTGAAGAGACCAGCATTCACTTAACCGTTTTCCTTTGCAGCAGCGTTTGTTGGCGGGGCTGGGCTGGGAGGGGGCTGCTCCGTCGTGGGGAGAGGGCAAGGGAGGGGTATCCTTGCCCCTACCTTGGGGAGGAGAGGGGGTGGGTGGGGAGGAGGAGGGGGATCCGATGGAGCAGGCCCTTCCACCCCCAGGGATTGGGGGCTGGGTGGGTGAAGATGTCTGGCTGTTAAAACTGCCTGGCTGGCTGGTAGGCAAGTGTGCGTGTGTGCGGGTGTGTGCGTGCGTGCGTGCGTGGGGGAGCGCGCCCTGGTGGGGAGGGTATGAGGGATGCCAGGGTTTCCGGCCTGGTTCTGAAAGGAGGCTCCCCCCGGGGACTCGTCTCTGCCCCCTCCTCTGTTGCAGCGGCTTACAAGCATGCAGACGGCAAGAAGATTGATGGCAGGCGAGTGCTGGTGGACGTAGAGAGAGGCCGCACGGTGAAGGGCTGGAGGCCCCGCAGACTCGGTGAGTGGCCAGGCTTGGAGCCAGGGGCTCTGGGTTGGTCCAGGACCCTGTGACTGTCCCCCAAGGTCCCAGGTCTGCCCTCGGCATGGCTCTTGTCTGTCTCCTCCTCAGGGGGTGGCCTTGGGGGCACCAGGCGAGGCGGGGCCGACGTCAACATCCGGCACTCGGGCAGGGATGACACTTCGCGCTACGATGAGAGGTGAGGGCCTGGGGGGGTGGAGCGCCCTGGGCGCCGGCCTGGTAGCTGTGCTCTGGCCTTCAGCTCGGAGGAACGGCACCCGTGCTTAGGATCGTTTTTTCTTTTCCTCTCTTGGCCTTGTCCTCCAAGGGACCGGGACAGGGAACGTGAGCGGGAGCGCCGAGAGCGGAGCCGTGAGCGGGACAAGGAGAGGGACCGGAGACGTTCCAGGTCCCGGGACCGCCGGCGGCGCTCCAGAAGCCGGGAGAAGGAGGAGCGGAGACGCTCTCGGGAGAGAAGTAAGGACAAAGAGCGTGAGCGGAAGCGGCGGAGCAGCCGGAGCCGAGAGCGGGCCCGGCGAGAGCGCGAGCGCAAGGAGGAGCCTCGGGGTGGGGAGGGCCCCGAGCCCCCAGAGGCAGGCGATGCTCCTCCTGACGATGGGCCCCTGGGGGAGCCCGGCCCCGATGGACCAGACGTCCCCGAAGAGAAAGGCCGGGACCGGGACCGGGACCGACGCCGCAGCCACCGTGGTGAGAGGGAGCGGCGGCGGGACCGGGATAGAGATCGCGAGCACAAAAGAGGCGACCGGGGTGAAAGGCGGGATGAAGCCCCCCGCGGTGGGGGTGGCGGCGGTGGCAGCGGTGGCCAGGACAACGGGCTCGAAGGGCTTGGGGCTGACGGGCGGGACCTCTATTTGGAGGCCGACGCGGGCGATGGCTATCTGGCTCCTGAGAATGGCTACCTGATGGAGCCAGCGCCAGAGTGAGCGAGCAAGAATGAACCCCCCTCCCCCCAAAAAAGAAAAGAAAAAAAAGACCACCAGCCCTTTTTCTCCCAATCACGTGAATGTGTCCCTGCCCCTGCTTCCCCTACGGCCCTCTCTGTCCAGACCCTTCTGATTATTCAATAAAATGGATTTCCTGCGGAGGTTGCGTGGGTACTGTTTGGAGGAACTCTTCCCCCACTGACTGCTGGGGGGGAGCCTGGACTTCAAATCCAAGGCCTCCACTCGGAGTCTTCGGGAGGACCTCGGTCCAGTTGTCACATCGCAGCTTGTCTGGGTCGGTAAAGTAGGAAGGGTTAGGCCAGGTGCTGCTCTCGAAGGTTCCCACTCTGACCAAGCGAGCGGTGCTCTCCGGGGACGGTGGGGGCTTAGCTTCCCCAAAAGCATTCATGTGAAAAGGATTTTCCAAAAGGGGAGGGGAGGGAGACATAGTTGTTACAGACAACAGTCTTTGACGAAAGGGCTCCTTACTGGACATTCGGAAAAGGAAGCAGTTACCCGGGGCCCCAAAGCTTCATTCTGACAGCAAGGTAGCCACACTGGCTTGCTTTAGTTGGGTTTCTGGTTTTTTTGTTTTGTTTTTTTTTTTTAAATAAAGGGACAAGTCAGGAATGCTATCAGTGTAGCCTAGGTGTTACTTAGGTAGGAAAACAAGGCCGGTACGTCCTTGTGGACATGGTGGAGAGATGTGGGTTAGATGTTGGTAGAATTCAGTCAGTTCTGACGTGGTTTTATGGCAGACCTCGATAATAAAACGGTCACTAAGAGTTTGATGTCAACATGGAAGGTCTCCAGTGTGATGCCTCCAGGGGACTGTACCTGGCCCTGTGCTGTTTCATATTTTTTTAAATAAAATTTTATTGCTATGTTTTGTTTTTACGTTGCCTAAATTTCTCCTTGTATCCCTACCACCCCCCTCGAGAGCCATCTCATGCAACAGGGAACGTGGTAACAATCGGCCAAAGAAATCTGAAAATACAAGAGCCGTTCCACCCCTCTTGGTCACTGCCACATGGAAGCTCAGCTCAGCGTTTTTATCAGTGTCTTGGACAAAGGTATAGAAAGCCACCTTGTCTCACTCACAAATGGCCCTGAGCCAGAAGGGCTTGGGATAGCTGAGGAATCCAGGGTCATTCCAGGATTCATGAAGGAGGGCCACAGTGATAACCCTGCTAGCCTTGGTCCAGGGGAATCTGGTGTGATGTGCTTGGCTGTGGGGCCAACCATGGGTGGAAGGAGCCTAGGTGAGCGGGGAAAAGGCCTTAAGATGCTCCATAGAGGGGTTGGCTTTGTGATGGTTCAGAAGGAAGGGCTGCCCTGTGTGGGAGGGGTTGGGCTGCCCTGTGTGGGAGGGGTTAGCCTGGTCTCTCTTGGCCCTGGAGGGCAGTGGATCCAGGAGCAGTGGGGAGAAGATCACGTTTAGACCAGACATGGAGAGGTGGATCTTTCTAAAAGGAAGGTGGGTTACCCTGGTCTCTGAGACCCCTTCCTACTTAGAAGTTGTCTACCGGAATGGAATGGAATCTCAATAGGTCTGTTGGAGGTCTGTGTGTTGGGGATGGGGCAGGATGTGGTGTCCCAAAGAGCAAGAAATGAAGGCTCTTAGCAAGACCTGGATGAGACACACACTTGTGCTGATTATGAACTTGGAAAGTTCAGAGGCAGACCAGATGGCACCTTAGGTGACCTCTGGCCAAACCCCCTCTTTTTAGAGCTGGTTTCACACAGTAGTCAGACAAGTACTTGTCTGGAGTCCCAGGGGATTCTTTCTCAGGTGTGGATTGAGTTAGATTCTCAAGGTCCCTTCATCTCCCCTGAATATAGTAATACAAGCCTTGGAACCTGTTGCACAAATTCAGAATTGGACTCGTTTGGCCTCTTCCGTGTAAGGGTTAAATTTAATGTTTGAACAATAATTTTATGAAGTTATGTGGTCGCCAATATTATATCTCGAGTCAAATTTATTTACAAATAAGTACAAATAGAAACAAAGAGAAATGGGGGGGGGGGGGTTAGAGAGGTTAACTATCCTATCTTAATCCAGGCAGAGATTAATTAGCTCTCAACCAGGAAGGCTGGTAGTGAGTAACCACCAGCCTCCTCCAAGATGGAAGCTAGTCTCTTCAGAAATTAGGAAAGGAGTCAACCTTTCACTCACCCCACGAAGTAGTCCAAGCAGCAGTCTTCAGAGAAGCTCCCTAGAAGACTAGTCAGGAGACTATCTCCAAAAGACTGACTCAAGCCGAAGGATTCATGGCTTTTATGGTGCTAGCACTTCCCACTTGTGGGAGCCAGTTCTCACTTTCTGGAGGGGCCTCTGAAGGTGTCACTTCTCACCTAGGATTCACAAGTTTCTGGAGTTGTCACCCATTGTAGTAAGTGACTTGCAACTCCTCCATCTAGTTCAAGATATTGTTGGTTCAATCCAAAAGTGGACAAAGGAGAGTTAATCCTGTCTTCACAATCTAGAGAGGCACACACTAGTGAGGGGTACTTCAGTTAATGTTTAACCAAAGTTAACTCAAAATAGACACAGGGAATAAAGAATTCTCTTTGACAAGTGTCAACTCAGAAAAGAACAAAGAATCCCCTTTCACATCTGGAGGCCTGTGGGAGCAGGGGACCGGTCTTGTCTCCCACAACTCTTCTGGTTCTGTTATGGAGCAATAGGTATAACCAATCTAATCTCCCCTTTGGCAGCCCTTCAGATAGTGGAGATGGCAGCACTGGTGACTCCCCGAAGCCTTTTCTGAGGTCACTTCCTGTATTAGGACTCCATCTGACTTTGTTCCTAGACCCTTTCCCGGATATAGGACATCTGGAATGGCCAATACTGTCCTTGTTCCTGGTCACTCTGTGCAGTTTAAGAACCCACTAACTGCTACAGTTCACCACTGTCGGAATTTTTTTTTTTAAACCCCACCTTCTTTGTATTGGTTCCAAGACAGAAGAGCCATAAGGGTTAGGCCTTCTGGGTTAAGTGACTTGCCCAGGGTCACACAGCTGGGAAGTGTCTGAGGCCACATTTGAACCCAGGATCTCTTGTCTAGATCTGGATCTCTTTTAACACAATCTACTGAGCCATCCCACTGCCCCTACAGTACAGATGTTTAAAGGAAGTTTTCTGGTTCCAGTCATACCTGCCTCTGCCTGGGGAGTAGATTTTCTAAAACCCGCTTCACCAGAATTTAAACATGGATCTCGACTCGTGCTAACTCCCCGTGCCAGTTCTTTTCCCAGCTGTAAGCTTGCCTTCATAACGCAAGTTGATAAAGATGCGGGGTCTCTGGCGTACCTCAGACAGTAGGTGTCTGTCCTTGGGGAGAGGCAGCAAGTGCCTCCCTGCCAGGGGGAGGGATCGAGGCAGGGAAGACCTGACCTGTGCTCTTTTGGGTTTGCGTTTTCTGGCATTCATTCTAAGGGTTTATTGTGTGCCAGGCCCTTGCCAAAGTCACATAGTCTCATCTTTGAATTGAGAATGTTTATGAGGAACTGGGGGAAAATCACGGGTTTTCAGCTAAATGAGTGGACTGGCCACGGGATCCTGGGAAATGTGTAATGACGAGTGGGCCCTGGTGGGATGGGGGTATGGCCTGGTGTGGTGAAGGGGTCTGATTCCCAGAGCCTGGAAGGTGGGGGATCTTAACTGGGCTTTAGAAGGACCTTAGGGGATGATGCTCACATAGTTGTCTCGGCTGGAGTGGCCGAGATTTGGGGTGCCTGCCCAGGCTCTGCATGGCATGGGCCACTTCTTGCTTCAGGCCATCGACGCTGCTAGGAGATGGCACAGTGACTGGAGTAGGATTCCTCCCTTGATGGAGTCCACCAGTCTCAGCACCACAGAAGGAAAGAGCCGAGTGTGGGCCAAACCCAGCCTCCTCAGGAAAGAATGTCTCAATCGGGGAGGAGTTTGGAGAAAGGGGCATCGAGGAGAGGGACGAGAGGGAGAGGACGTTCCCGATATCGTAGCTCCTTGGTCACGGGCAGGGGGATCCCTCCCAATGTGGTCTGGGAGCAGCAAACCAGACCTTCCTGAGCCTCCCCCTTCCACTGTGGGCCGGCACTCTCATTGTCCAGCAGTTTTCCTTTCTCAGATACTTGGATGTTTCCGCAGTACCCTCATCAAGCTTCGTCTTCCTCCAGACCTGGCCATTCTGGGCCACTCCTAGTCATCTCCTCCCATGCATTCACCACTGAGGCTTAGTCTTCCTTGGAGCTATAAAGACCAAACTTGGCCCTGGAGGAGAGAGGAGAAAATGCCCCTCTTGGCCCTCCTTGAAGATAAGGGCTGAGGAATATTGTATGTGCTGGTGAGTTTGGCTGCACTATTTTCTCTTTCTCATTCTGGGGGCATGACTCACTGGTTGAGGAGGAGGGGTATATGGTGGCAAACAGAGACAACTGTAAAAACAAGAGGTGAAGCATTCTTTTCTAAAAGGCCCATTCTGGGGGGCAGCTGGGGAGCTTAATAGATAGAGAGCCAGACCCAGAGACAGGAGGTCCTGGGTTCAAACCTGGCCTCAGACTCTTCCCAGCTGGGTGACCTTGGGCAAGTCACATAACAGTATTGATTCTAAGATGGAAGGTGAAGGGTTTAAAAAAAAAAAAGTCTATTCTGAGAGACAGTATTTGCCCTGTGATCCGAAGTGGGAAGTAGAAGGCAGCCAGGAATATAAGTGAGCTTTCCCACTAGGCCACCTTAAGTAGCTCCACCATGCCTCTCCTGCCTGTGGGAAAGAAGAAATCCCCTCCCCAGCCTTCCCATCATCCCAAAATCTAAGGGGCAAATGGCAGAAAAAAGGAGAGCAGTGCATTGTCTCCAGCTTGCTTTCGTTTTATTTTTAAATGAAAATTCATTTTCAAAGGGAGATTCTCCTCCCCCTCCTTCCTCCTCTTCCTCCCTAGTTAGGAAACCAAAAGAACAAAACCTGTTACAAAAATGTAGACAAGGAGAACAAGCCTCCCCTGTTGGCCATCGTCCAGCTGTCTGTGTGTCTTTACTCTCACAGCTTGCCTTTTTGGAGTCTTATCCTGACCATCCTCTACTGTTCAGTTTCCTGCCATTGTAAAGGTTAAATCGAGTGGTTGGACTTAAATTATATGAAGTAATGTGGTCACTGGAGTTATTATATCTCAAGTCAGAAGTGCATTTACAAAATAGAGGGGAAACAATAAAGTAGAGAAATGTGAGTGAGGTTAGAGAAAATACCTGTACTAGTCCTCAGCCAGGAGGGAGGCCTCTTCCAAGATGGAAGCTAGTCTCTTAGGAAACTAGGAAAGGAGTCAGCCCTTTCCACTCACCCAACGAAGTAGTCCAGGAGTCAGAATCCAAGTTGATGCCAAGACTTATCTCCAGGAGACACTCCACTAGACTCAACTTCACCAGACTGCCTCAGCCCAAGCATTTCGTGGCTTTTATGGTGGTTTCCTGTTCCTGCCCCTTTTCACAGGGGCCAATCGCAGCCTCCAAATTGTCCAGCCCTGCCCAGGGGCAGTGTCTGTGGGACTGACTTCTCACCTCTAAAGGTGTTCACTCTCCTCAGTTTCTGAGTGTGTGAACTCCCCAAAGAATTAAAAAGTCTCTCGCTATTTGAGCTAGAAACAAGGGTGGAGCTCTCCAAACATCTTACTGGCCTCCCACCCAGCACCAAGCAGGGTGTGAATTCACCCTGAGAAGTGGTTCTCAGAGCTCCTCCACTTAGTTCAAGCTTGTGTTGATTCAATCAAAAGATAGACAAAGGAGAGTTAATCCTGTCCTCACAATCTAGTGAAGTACTAAGGAGGGGTACCTAATTATTGTTAACCAAAGCTTTTAACTCCAACTAGGCAAAGAGAACAAAGGATTCCCTTTTCACAAGTGTAAACTCAGAATAGACAAAGAGAACCAAGAATTTCCTTTCACGGCATCCTAGAGGCTGTCCAAGACCCTGAAACAGTCAGAGGTGCTCTTGGGTCCTCCTCTCCACAGAAGACTGTGTCCTTCTAAAAAGCACCACATCTTGTAATTTTGTCAGATTGAGAGATAAGGAGTGGTCAGGGTCACACACACAACATACCCCTTATAGCAGTGGTTCCCAAACTTTTTTGGCCCACTGCCCCCTTTCCAGAAAAAATGTTACTTAGCCCCTTGGAAATTAATTTTTTTTTTAAATTTTAATAGCAATTAATAGGAAAGATAAATGCACCTGTGGCCATCATTGCTCCCCTGGATTGCTGCAGCACCCACCAGGGGGCGGTGGCACCCACTTTGGGAATCACTGCCTTACAGGATCAATATGGAGGTAGAGGGAAAAGTCGAGATGACTCGAAGGCCATGAACCTTTGGACCATGGATGGATGGATGGACAGAGGTATTGCTGACAGATATAGGGAAGTTGGGAGAAGGGATGGGTCTGGAGGAGTCTGATTTTGCATGAGTAGAGTTCAGTTTGCCAGGGGGACAATGCAGGTGGTCCAAGAAGTTCATAAAACAATACTGAAGTGAGGAGAGGGATTCAAAGATACAGCTCATCTTCGAGTTGTCCATGGAAGCCGACGAGAATCCTGTGGGTTATGTTGAGTGGAAAGAGGATAGATGTGGCTGCTCTTTCAGAACCCCATAGAGTGAGTTAGCTCTCCCGGGCCTCATCATGGAAGGGGGCGGATGCTCTCAGGTGTGATTCCAGGCCCAGAGTCCTCTCCTGGGCAGACAGGGACAATGCAAGCAGCGTCTGCATTGAATCCTTCTGCCTTCTCTCTGGAGTCCCCATGTCATCACAGTCTTGGCGCCTTTCCTTCAAGGAGATGGAGAAAGCTGCCATTGTTTTGGTGTTGTTTTTTCTGCAAATACAGAGTGTCCTTCAAGCCTTAGTGAGTCTAGAGACACCTTCTGTCCAAGCATTGCAATAGGAGATGATTAGAAATCTCACAAAGTAGTGGGAATACGGGGGAATGGATTCATTGGTTTTTTTATTCAAAGAGAATTTATTTTCCCAATTACATGTAATAACAATTTTCACCATGTTTTCCAAAATTTACAAGATCCGAATTGTCTCCCTTCCCTCCCCTCTCTTGGAGATAGTAAGCCCTTGGATCTGGGTTTTGCATGGATTCTCATGCAAAACATTTCCATATTGGTCACTGCTATAAGAGGATACTCGTAAAACCCCAAACCTGAAAATCAAACCATAAGTAAATTAATATGAAAAACCGTCTGCTTTGATCTGCATCCAACTCCAACAGTTCTTTCTTTGTCAAAAAATCCTCAGAATTGTCCTGGATCATCGCATTGCTGGAGAGTAGCCAAAGCGATTAGTTGCTCATTCCACAATCTTGCAATTGCCAGGTCCATTGTTCTGGTTCTGCTCATTTCCCTCTGCACCAGATCATGGAAGTCTTTCCAGATCTTTCTTTCTTTTTTTTTTTTTTAACTTGCTAGCTATAATATTTATTTATTGATAGTGTAACAAATAATACAAAGATATATATTAAACATTGCATCAGTGTATCCCAGTGATTAAAATTCCAGCCAAAGTCACCTCTAACCATTAGCTACAACTGTTAACTTCTCTGCAACTGGAAATATAGTCCCACCATTCAGCTCTCTCCATGCATTAGTCAGTCTCTCAAGGGTTCTCTTTAAGTTACATTCTCCACAGCCCAAGAGTTAAACTCATTTCTCTCAGGAAATAGCTCTTCAGTCTTTGTTAAACTGTTGGTTTAACTCTCACTCTTTTAGGAAAGAGGTTCTTTATTTTTAATTTAATTTTATTTATAAAATTATTTTTATTTTTAATTTTATTGATTAAAACCCGCTTCCATTGGTCATGGTTGTAGGAGCACACTCCTACAGAGCCCAAACCTCAAAATAAAACCATAAATATGCCGATGTGAAAGACGACTCCACAGTTCTTTCTCTGGAGGTGGACAGCATTCCCCATCATAAGCCTTTCAGGATTATCCCAGATCACTGCATTGCCGAGTAACCACGTTTTGGTCATCGTCCAATGTTGCCATTATTTGCCGGAAGCCCGCTGGCAGTTCCAGATATCCTGGGAGGTGGATCAGTTTAACAGAGAGAGAGAGATGGAGACACAGTGGAGTTATAGAAGTTGTTCTGAGAACTTCCTGCTACATCTTTTATTTTTTATACTTTTTTTCTCAAGTTCGCAGATGCTGACATGAATTACATTTTCCCTCTAAACAGAGTAGAGCTCAAGGTTACATAAAAGTTGGCATCCAGAGTACAGTTTTTTATGTAGATTACATTTTAGTCTAAACAGAATTCAAGGCTACCAAGACCTTAGGTTATCCAATTATTATTCTGATAATAGACCTTCAACATATTTCAAAAGGTAGGTTAAGTGTGAGGACCTTTAAATTTATGGAGTTAAGTTCAGCGTGGGAAAGTAGTGAAGCAAGAAAGTATTTTGATTTGCTATGCTGTGTCCTTCAAATTTCTGAGAAAGATTAAAGCAGCTTCTGCTATTTTGCTGAGGGTATGAACTATTAACTCATTAAATGCTGATTTTTTATAGGGTGTTTAGGGGATTTCTGTAGCTAGACTATAAGACTTGGAATTTTCCTAAAGATATAGATTATAATAATTTCAATAATAAGAAGTGTTGGTCAGAAGGGAGTCACACAGATGGGTTTGATTGGGTTTTCCATCCATCCTATGGCTGATTTTCAGGTCACAGGGGTCAATGTAGGACTGTGTCAAACTTCACTGACTTGATGGAACCTCGTTCCTCTGGAGGGGCTCTCAGCAATTATTGTGTGCAATGGCCTCCCAGTTCTCTTTATTTTTCTCTGCCTCAGTTCCTGCAGATCTTTCCAGCTTTCTCTGAAATCATAATGCCCGTTACTTCTTATAGCATATTAGTATTCCATTGACATGTACCACAATTTGTTCAGCCATTCTCCAATGAGCGGACAGCCTCTCAATTGCCCATTCCTTGCCAACACAAAAAGAGCAGCTAGAAATATTTTTGTACATATAGGTCCTTTCCCCTTTTTTATTATCTCTCTGGGGTACAGACCCAGTAGTAGTATCACCAGATCAACAGGAATGCACAGTTTTCTAGCCCTTTGGGCATGGCTCCAAATTGCCCTCCAGAATGGTTGTATCCATTCACAACTCCACCAACAATGCATTAGTGTCCTAATTTTGCCACATCACCTCCATCATTTACTACTTTGCTGCCATATTGGCCAAACTGATAGGTGGGAGATAGTACCCCAGCGCTCTTTTAATTCTCTAATCAAGAGGGATTTAAAATGTTTTTTTTCATGTGATTATCAATAGCTTTGATTTCTTTATCTGAAAACTTTATTCATATGCTTTGACCATATGATAACTGGGGAATGGCTCGGATTCTTCAAAATTTGACTGCAAATTTGAGAAATTAGACCTTTATTAGAGACGTTTATGATAAAAATGTAGTGGCATTACAGGAGCAAAGGGTACACATCCTTTTAAAGTCCTTTGTCCATAGTTCCAAATTGCTCTCCAGAATGGTTGGATCAGGGACCTATTGCTCTTCAGCAATAACTCCTCACTTTTCTTTGCCCCTACTCACTAGGCTCCCTGTTTCTTCCCTTCTCGGGGCACTGGCCCTCTCTGTGGGTTGGTTCAGTGCCTTTTGTCCCAGCATTAAATGAAAATGTCCCTGTAAATGGCCCCAGTGGCCAAGGGTGCCGCTGCCACTGGCGATGTTGGTCCTCTGACTTCTCAGACCTCAATATGGGCTTCTTCTCCTGCTTTATTTGGGCCTTGAGAGTGGAGGCTCCCACAGCCTTTTGGGGAAGTGAGGTCAGTCCTAGCAGGGTCATGCAACCCAGGTTAGCTCTGACCACTGCCTGGCCAGTGGAAATTACAGATCCCAACTCCTGTTTGTATAGAATTCCTCCCTCTGCCTCCTTCTCCAAGGCTCCTCCTGACGTGCCCCAGCCTGCCCAGGGAGGAAGCCGGGGCCATTCCCCAGAGCACCCCATCCTGCCTTTCTGGATTCCCTGCAGACCCTTCCTCCTGCATTGCATTTCTACCCCTAGTCCTGAAGTTCTGGAAGAGGTGAGTGGAGGAGACCCAGACATGCAGCCTGAAGGAAGTCCTGGCGTCCCCATCACTAGCCATAGGGAGTTCCACAGAGTAGACACTTAATGCTTCCTAAGATTCGTGGGGTGCATTTATTAAATCAAGAGCTCCTGAGGAAACAGGCTGTGTAGACGACTCTCTTCATTTCCCTAACTAACATCGCTTCACTAGCCTCCAAATTGCCTTGTGGAGGGTCTCCCATCGAGATTTCCTTTGGAGGATTTTGGTCCGAGGAAGCCTTACCCATCTGGCCTTCCTTCCTCTGTGTTCCCCTGCCCCAGGAGAATGGAGGTACCTCGGGGCAGGGACTGCATGCTTCTGGGATGGGATCGAATTGAGTCTGGATGGAGTTGGTGCTTGGGAATGGAGCGTGAATGTCCGGCGAGGCCAGTCCTCGCCTCTTTCCTCTCTCGTCCACTCTGAGGTCAGGCAGGCACCGATTCCTCCAGATTGGCAAGCATGATGTCAGGGCAGTCGGTCCATTCTCACGGCTTCTTCCACCCCTAGAAGGATTCGCCTGTCTTGAAGACCAGACGAGGAAACCCAGCATGAGCCGTGGCAGGGGTTCACATCCCTGGAGTCCCTTATCCCTACGGCATCGCGCCCCCATGCCAGGCTATGGATCGGGCTCTTGGGCTCCACCTATTTCCCCTTGCCCTGCCAGGGCTTGGTCTCGAGACGCTTTGGAGACAGTGTGGTGTCCCCCCTCCCCTGTGCTCCCCACTTCTGGTTTCTGGAATTCTAGGCTCATTGGGGATGGCAGGGTCTGTCTTCTTTTTTTTAAATCACATCCTCTTAATCGCATCAGTGCTTAGCCTGACATTTAATCAGTGTTTATTGGGGAGCAGGGAGGTGGTTCAGTAGATAGAACACCAGCCTGGAGACGGGAGGTCCTGGGTTCAGATTTGACCTCAGACCCTTCCTAGCTGGGTGACCCTGGGCAAGTCACTTAACCCCCATTGCGTAGCCCTTCTGCCTTGGAGCTGACACCCGGTGCTGATTCCAAGACACAGAAGGGAAGGTTTAAAAAAAAGAAAGTGTGGATTGGATTGACCCATCACTATCTCATTCCCTTTCAACAAGGTGTAGCCCAGCCTAGGCTCGCCAAACACCAAAAAATCCAGTTTCCCGCATTCTCATTAGGAGTAGATGGTCCAGGCCACAGGCTGCCCGCAGGCCCCTGGCTTAGATTCTATCAGTGGGGTGTAGCTGTTGCTGCTGTCTCTAGCCCGGAGCTCGGAGGGGCTGCCCACTTGTGGGACGCGAGAAGGAACCTCAGACCTGTGCTTCGGGGCAGCCGTGAGCACGGCCGTGCCCACCTTCTTTGGAGGAGGCTGCTGGAGCGCTCGGTGCCAAGGACCCAGGAAGGCCACTATCTCCAGAGTCCTGGATGCTGCCCAAAGGGGGCGCCCATCAGGGCGAAGGACAGCAAAGACACGGAGGAGCAGCTACTTCGCCAGGGTCCCGCGTGCAGCACAAATACGTACGTCTTAGGGAAGCCAGGTTAGAGGGGCCGGCCTAGAGGCAGGAGGCGCCGGCCTCAGATCGGACCCCATTGCCCAGCCCTGCCGCCTCGTCTGCAGAAAACGCGTCCGTGTCTCGTCCCCCCCACTAGAGTGCGAGGCTTGGTATTGCCGGTGCTTGGTCCGTCCGAAGCGATGAGTAAGCGTGTCGGGAAATGGCGCCCGCGCTCACGTGTACAGCAGTCGCCTGTGTATCCTGGCTGTCGGCAGACCCGTATCAGAGACGTTTGTTCCAAGGGTTGTTTTCCAAATTGGCAGCTTTCCTTCTTATCCTGTCTGCATTGATTTTGTTCATGCAGAAGCACTTCACTTTCATGTAGTTGGATTTATCCATTTGGTCTTTTTGGATCGCCTCTGAACCATCCTCCTGGACCATCCAGAAGCCTGTTCTTGCCCATATTTCTCAAGGTAGGGCCTTTATTAACATTTCAGTAAGGTCTATCCACTTTGAGTGTATTGTGGTAAATAGCATAATACAGAGTGCCAGGCCCATAGTCAGGAAGACCTGAGTTCAAATCTAGTCTTTGACCCTGGACAAGTCGCTTAACCTTGTTTGCCCCAATTTCCTCCCCTGTAAAATGAGCTGGAGAAGGAAATGCCAAGTAGCTGTGTTGAGAAAACCCAGAATGGGGTCAGAGTCAGGCACAACTGATAAATGACTGAACAACAACTGGCCTTTTCTCCCTCCTTTCTCCCTCCTTCCCTTCCTCCCTTTCTCCCTCCTTCCCTCTCTCTCTCTCTTCCTCCCTCCCTTCTTGCCTGCCCCCTTCCTTTCTCTCTGTATCAATTCTAAGACAGAAGAACAAGGGCAATCAGAGTTAAATGACTGGGCCAGGATCACACAGCTCAGCAGTGTCCGAAGCTGGATTTGAACCCAGGACCTTTTGTTTCCAGGCGAGCTCTCCATCCACTGAGGGGCTTCGAGTTATCTCAGTCTCTCAGGAAGATGGCGCTGGTCTCCCTTGGGGGTTGTTGATGGCGAAACGGTGTCTGGTCACGTTCCCAGACCTGGTTCCTGCTTCTTCTCAGTGTTTCCTTTAGCTTCTTCCAGCCAGTGGTTTTTGGTTAGACTTTCCAGCTCTGTGACATCCCGCCACCTCACTTGAGGTTGGGTCTCGAGGTCGCTTCTGCATTTTATTTTATTTTTTTTTTAAACCCTTTCCTTCTGTCTTGGAGTTAATACTGTATATTGGCTCCCAGGCAGAAGAGTGGTAAGGGTAGGCAATGGGGGTCAAGTGACTTGCCCAGGGTCACACAGCTGGGAAGTGTCTGAGGTCAGATTTGAACCCAGGACCTCCCGTCTCTAGGCCTGGCTCTACTGAGCTACTCAGCGGCCCCCTGCATTTTCTTTTCTGATGCTGCAGGAGTTGCCAAAGGGCAGACACAGGCCACCACTATTTGTAGAGGCTCAGGATGGGCCTGCTGTTTCAGAAAGTCATTGGGAATTAGGTTAAACAGAGTAACTGCAGTTATTCTGGGCGCTTTACAGAGGTCCTTCGGTCCCCACAACAACCCTGGGAGGTCGGTGTTGAGGATTTCTTGGCTGCAGATGGGGAAACCCAGGCAGGCTGCTATTCAGGGACTTGCTCAAGATCACTTTGCTAGTAAGGGTCTGAGGCAGAATTGGAACTCGGGTCTTCCTGACTTTAAATCCAACATTCTCTCCTCTAGACCACTTAATAAGAAAGCAACTGACCCTGAAGCCCCTTCCTAGGCACAGACAGCCCTTCCCTCCCTCCCGAAGCCAAACAGAAAGAAATAGGCCCACAGGCGCTCAAACCTTTGTGACTCGGTTTTATTTGGTACAAAATGTGGAAAAGGTGCTTCCTCCCAAGGTCCCCCCTCTGCCAGCCTGGCAGCCCTACTGGTCTTCACGAATTAGCTCCCGTCTTCCTGACTGTGTCTTAGCCGCCGTGTCCTCCTTAGCTCCTCCGGGGCAGCCCCCTCGGCTTCTACCTTACATATCTTCCTGCCAGGACTTCAGCCCTCAGGTGGCCAGGGCTGCCAGCGATGGTGCCCAGGGCTCCTCCTTGTCTTCCCCCTCCAGAAACCTTGGCTCAACCCCGATCTCTCCAGCTAGCCCGTCTCCTTCTTCCCTCTTGGTCTTCAGACACGCCAGCTGTGTGACCCTGGGCCAGTCACTCCACCTGTTTACAGCCTTGGCTTCCTCATCTGTCAAATGAGCTAGAAAAGGAAATGGCCGGCCCCTCCAGGATCTTTGCCAAGAACACTCCAGATGGGGTCAGGAAGAGTTGGCTGAACAGCCGTCTACACAGCCCAGGTTCTCTAATCTAGACGCCGAGGCCGCCAAGAGGAGCCAATCAAGGTCAGGAAGTCTCTTGGACCAGGAGTTGCCGGGGATGGCCCCCAAGAAGAAAGGAGCCCCACAACAAGGCCAGGGAAAGCCCCAGAAAAAGCCCCTTTTTGCATCCTGGCCACAAGGCCTACAAGGGGGCCCAGAAGGAACAAGTTCAGCGCTAGCTGCTTCCCTCCCTCCTGCCTCTGTCCTCCCTCTTCTTGACCTCCCATCGGCCTTTGACCCTGTTGGTCGCCCTCTTCTCTGGGGGTTTTTGGGATGTCGTTCCTCCCTCTCTGCCTCCTTTGCTGGACCCCCCTCTAACCACAGAGTGTCTCTCTCAGGGCTCTTCCCGGACCCTCAGCCTTCCTCCCTCTCCACTTCTCTCGGCTGAGTCTCAGCAGCTCCCATGGATCCCTTTACTGTTGTTCAGCTCAGGATTACCCAGGCCCAACCTTCCGGCTTATCTCCATCTGCAGCCGCCTCCCGGAGATCCTAAGTGAGTCCTCTTCAGTTCCACACGTCCAAGAAGGAATTTATCCCTGTTCCTTCCAAGCCGTCACCGCAGAGGGTGCTCTTGGATTCCTCCCTTCTAGGACCAAATAGAGCATCTTCATCTCGCCAGTGCTCCAGACCTCGCCCCAGCCCCGGCTCTCCAATCTTCTCACACCTCCAAGGGAGGAAAGGCAGGGGTTGTGTGTGTGTGTGGGTGTTCTGGAAAGGTCAACGGTAAAGCAAGGAAGCTGTCATCACCTCCGATATGGGGCCCCAGCAGAAAGGAAACATGCCACTCTCCACAGCCCAGATGAAGAGCTGCCAAGCAAACCCAGGAGGGTCCACTAAAAAATTAATCGTAACAATAAAGCCAACTGGACGGCTACAAAGCAATCCCCTCTCCCCCGAGTCTGATAGATGTTGCCAGAGAAATCCAGCAGGAATTCTAGAAAGAGAAATTCCATTCCAAATGGCTTAGCCGTGTGTCGCGGTCCTGGGCTCCGCTCTTGGGGCCGGGGGCCCTGACGTGTCCAGGGGGGTTTTTTTTTGGTAAAGATACGGGGCGCTTTGCTATTTCCTTTTCCAGCGGAGATGGAAAGGCCAAGCCACCTGGGGGTTAGGAATGTCCTGGCATGGCGCCATCCTAAAGGAAAGGAGGAAATGGATCATTTAGAGAAAACTAGGACGAGCTCTCTGAACTGATGCAGAGAGAGGTGGGCAAAGCTAGGAGAAGAGCTTGTGCCATGACAACACCATCACAAAGAAGGAAAACAACCTTGAGGGATACTAGAATGCTGGTCAAAGGATGCGCCCTGAATCCAGAGGCCTCCTGAGGAATCCTGTTCCCGCTCTCCTGGCAGGCACAATGAGGCGGGCGTTTTTGGACAGTCAGTATGGAGCTTGTCATGGAGGACTGTTACCATATTATGAGGGGCTTCCTTTTTTTTTTTTTTTTTTTGTCTTGTTCAGTCATTTTCTGTCATGTCTGGCTCTCCATGACCCCATTTTGGAGTTTTCTTGGCATACTTGCTGGAGTAGTTCTGGATTCATGCTTTGTGCCAGATTGCCCCTTGTGATGCAGAAACCAGTTCAGCTCAGTGCCTTTTCCCCATCTTTTAAATATCTTGGCAGTGATCCGGAAAGCATCTTTGGAGGGCATCTAAATTCAAACAAGGGCTCGCAGGAAGCTCTGGGAGAGGCTGATTTCATAAGTGGTGATGAATTGGGAATGGCAAAAGAATGTGCTCTTTGGAGTCATTGATCTGGTGCCACATCCTGTGAAAGAAACCAATGAAATGGCCAGACCCAATCCCTGAGATCCCCATCTGTCTACTGTGGCTCACAGCACCTCCTGTTGTCATTTTAGTGATGTTGGTATCAAAACTAAATGTTTCCCTTAAGCTTTCTTCTTCTTTTTTAAACCCCAGACTTTCTATCTTATTAACTAAAGAAAGAAGGGCAAGGGCTAACCAAAGAGGGTTAAGTGACTTGCCTAGGGTCACACGGGTTGGAAGTGTCTGCGGCTAGATTTGAACCCAGGTCCTTTCAATTCCAGATCTGATGCTTAATTCACTGTGCTACCTAATTGTCTTGAAAAAATATGGAAAAAAGAAACACACCTCCCTAGGCTACACACTCTTTCTCATATGTTCTATCTTCCTCATTAAAATTTAAGCTTCTTGAGGGCAAGGACTGTTGGATTTTTCATATTTGTATTCCCAGTATTTAGTACAGTGCCTGGCATATGGCAAGTCCTAAATAAACGCTTTTTTAAAAAGTTTAAGGGGCGGGGCAGTGAGGTGGTTCAATGGATGGAGAGCCAGGCCCAGAGATGGGAGGTCCTGAGTTCAAATTTGACCTCAGATACTTCTTAGCTGTGTGACCTGGGCAAGCCACTCCACTTCTGTCTTGGAACCAATACATAGCATTGATTCTAAGATGGAAGGTAAGAGTTTAAAAAAAAAAAAAAGCTCAAGGGGCATCTAGGTGGCACAGTAGATTTGGTGGGTGCCAGGTCTGGAATTGGGAGGACTTGGGTTCAAATCTGATCTCAGGCCCTTTTTAGCTGTGTGACCCTGGGTAAGTCTCTTAACCCCAATTGTGTAACTCTTACTGCTCTGCCTTGAAATGGATACTTAGTATTAATTCTAAGATAGAAGGTAAATATATGTATTTTTTAAAATGTTACATTTGTTTAAAAAATTGTGAGTTCGAAATTCTCCCCCTTTTTCTCCCCCATCCCCAAGCTAGTGATAAGGTAAGCAATATATCCTGATGCTAGCGAAGTCCTGAGAAACCCATCTCTATATGAGCCTTGTTGTGAAAGAAAACATCAACAGGACAAATCAAATTAAAAAGTGTGCTTTGATCTGCATTCGGAGCCCCGAGTTCTCTCTCTGGAGGGGGAGACAATTCTACCTCTTGGCTCCTTTGGGACTGCCTTGGATCATTGTATTGATCAGGGTGGGTAGCTCAGTCTTTCACAGTTGATGGTTGTTACAAAATTGTATCTGCAGTGTACAATGTTCTCCTGGTTCTGCTCACCTTGCTTTGCATCAGTTCAGGGAAGACTTTCCATATTTTTCTGAAAGCATCCAGCTTGTCATTTCCTATGTTAGCACGACAGCATCCCATCACAAATATGGCCAGTTTGAGTCCTAGGCCTGGAAGAACAGTGCCCTGAGTTCAATTGTGGCCCCAGACACTTACCAGCTGCGTGAGCTTGGGCAAAACTTGATTGCCTCAGTTTTCTCATTTGTCAATTTGTTGGAGAAGAAAATGGCAAACCATTCTAGTATCTTTGCAGGAAAACCCCAAAAGGGATCACAAAGAGTTGAACACGGCTGAAAAATGACTGGATGACAATATTCCATCACCGTCTTGTACCATGACTTGTTTGATTGATAGATAACTCTCGGTTTCCATTTTTTTGCCACCACAGAAAGAGCAGCGCTCACTATTTTTTCAAATGGGCTCTTTCCCTTTTCCTTTGATCTCTGGGATACAACCCTTGTCAAAGAGGATGCAGAGATTTTTAGCTCTTTGGGTATAGGTGGAGAAAGCTTCTATCTGGAAAGTCATCGTGTGTGTTAGTTGTCAGTGGCTGGGAAGGAATGAGCAGGTTCAAAGAGTAAGAAAAGATTATGATCGAGAAGACGAAGTCCCTGAAGAGATGGGTGGGAAAGGAAGGGATGGAGGACATAAGTCGAGGGACTGACCTTGATGAAGAGAAGGGCTACCTCTAAATGGGAGAGCAGAGCTCCAGAGGAGGCAATGATGGGATCACATGGATTGGTGCCCTACCAGAGTCTTGAGATCTACAGTAGAGAAGAAAATGGAACTCCGAGTGGTCCTGGGTTAAGAGAGAGGGAGAGAAGATTGTAGAAGAGACAAGCTATGGATTGGTCCCTTGGGAAGGAATAAAAGGCATTGTCTTGCACCAGTCTAGGAGACTCAGTGGAGTCTGGGTAATGCCCATTGGTTGGGTTCTTACCGCTATTGTTGTGAGACTTTCTACAGCATCAGAGCAGCATGTGAAGGGGAGCAAATAAAGAGGATGCAAGAGGTAATCCAGGGCTGGTTTTTGCAAGGGTAAGATGGGCCATGGAGGTAAGAAGAGCACAAGGAAGGGTTCATATGGAACTGAACTGGTCAACAGTTCAGCAACAGTCAACAGGAGTGGCCTGGGAGAACAAAAGGCAGAGGAGAGGACTAGACATCATGACAAAGTCGAAGCCTCCTTGGAGGCCAGGACTGTCAAACTTCAGAATCTCCAGGGTTAGAGTCCAAGTCAAAACATGGCTGCCCTGATGCATGCCAGAGGCTGTTGGAATTGAGTAGGCTGATGAACTGGTAGACCCAGGTGTTTGAGGGAACTTCCATGGTAAGACTGAAATGGGAGTATGGGGTTTAGGAAGAAAAGAGACTGTTCAAGACATTAAGCTGAAAGTGTCAGAAATGGGATGGAGAAGGGTCTTTCTTTTTCTTTTTCTCTTCCTTCCTTCCTTCCTTCCTTCCTTCCTTCCTTCCTTCCTTTCTCCCTCTCTTCCTTTCTTCCTTCCTCCCTCCCATCCTTTCTTTCTCTCTTTCTTTCCCTTCCTTCCTTTCATTCTTCCTTCCTTCCTTTCATTCTTTCTTCCTTCTCTTCCTTTCTTCCTCCCTCTCTTTCTTCCTTCCTTCTCTCTTTCTTCCTTCCTTTCTTCCTCCCTCCCTCCCTTTCTTTTCTCTTCTTTCTTTCTCTCTCTCTTTCTTTCTTTTTCTTTCCTTCCTTCCTTC